>NC_081550.1:3394183-3421568 GCF_901000735.1 Corylus avellana
GCAGGAATGGTTGACAAAGCCATGGAACTATGGAAACATGCACTGGACTTGGGACTTTCTCCAAACTCAACCACATATAGTATTATAATTGATGGTTTTTGCAAAATGCCTATACTTAGTGTTGCTAAGGGCATTTTTAGTAAAATGAAGACTTGTGGGCTTAGTCCGACGGTGTTTGATTACAATACATTGATGGCATCCTTGTGCAAGGAGGGTAGCTTGGAGCAAGCTAGGAGGCTGTTTCAAGAAATGAGAAATTCAACTCATGCACCAGATGTTGCATCATTTACTATAATAATCAATGCAACTTTCAAAGCAGGAGATTTTCAATGTGCCAAGGAATTGCTAATGGACATGCTTGAATTAGGTTTAATGCCTGATCATTTGACCTTTTCCGTATTAATAAATAGATTGTCAAAACTTGGTCTATTGGAAGATGCTAAAAGTGTTTTTGAGAGAATGATAGATAGTGGTTTTACACCAGACACCTTTGTATATGATTCTTTACTTAAGGGCTTTGCTTCAAAGGGAGAAACCAAAGCAATCATTGACCTGCTTCATCAAATGGCAGATAAGGGTCTTGTTCTTGACTCAGAAATAATTTCTACCATCTTGACATGCCTTTGTGATATGTCAAAAGACGTTGATGTTATGGAGATTCTGCCCAATTTTTCCAAAGAGGCATCAAAAGGAGCAAGCATTTCATGCGACGAGCTTTTATCAAAACTGAACAAGTCTCACCCAGAACTTAAATTTTGTGTTGCGTGATACTCTGCATCTCAAGAAAGGCTTGCCGATGCAATAATAGATCTCCAACAGTACTCTCCTAAGTAAGTCTTCACTATAATCTTTCGTTTTTAAGTACTTCTTCATAGCATGCTCTGTATATTCTCTTCTTATATTAGCCAAAGGCTTCTTGCAAAGGACGATTTATGGCAGGTCACAAAGATATGATTTGTCTTTCTACATTTGATTTGATTCTGTTTTTTTGTTTTATTGTTTTGTTGTCTGGGGATATATTTGAATGTTATCGTTCCATAGGAGTAAAATTTGGTTAACTCAAATTTTTTGTTTGTCTGGATCTCATATCTTTTGTCCTTTACAGCATTGCCCCTTTCTATCTTGTTTATACCAAATGCTGCAAGAAATGATCTTATTATGTTTATTCTATTGCTTAGTGCATTGGTAAGCAAATCTTAAACTTAACATAAACGGGGGAGAAAAAAATAAAACCAATAGTCTTGTAGGTTAGTTATTAGCACAGTAGCTTACCATTAGAATCTCACACTAGTTTTTTCTTGTCTATCCTTTGTGAATGATCAGATGTTTTACTTCCCTTGCAAACCATCATGGCTTAATTAAGTAGTTTCAACACTCTTTTGAAGCATGCTAATGCTGCTTTACGAGCTAAATTGTATATATATGCTGCGACAGGGCCTTAGGGCATTTGGAAGGTTCAGTTCTACTCTTGTGAGAGCATTGGTTTTGGACAAAGAATAGCTTCCCTCTTCATACCTATGTGTTGAGCACTGGAAGGTTCTAGTCGAGGTTTAGCACTTCATTTCATCACGTACAAAAACTGGCCTTCACTTCAGGACATGCATGCAGAGTTATTGAAACTAAAGGGTAAGAGACAAGAAGTCCTAAACACCAATCTGTGAAATCAGATATTCGACCAATATACTGTCACCTGAGAGAGATACAGACTGAACTATTGTTATGGTTGGAACTTATTGCAAGTATGGAAGGATGAATTGCAGAGTAGATTCTCATACTTATACAACATGGAAGATGGATGTCAAGAATCTCCAGTGCAGATTCCAAAGCAGAAAAGACAGCTTGGTGAATATCAGGCTTTAAAGTTTCAAGATGAGGTCTTAACATGAAGCAGGAGAACAAGAAGGTTTCCAAAAACTGCAAGCAGGCCTCAATTGCGTGAGTGCATTGAAGGTTGATGTTAAGAAGACACTGGTGCAAGATCTTGGGATTTTAGTGTCAGAAACAAACAAGAAGTTGGGCCCAAATTCCCTTGCGGTCTTTCTTATTTGGGGTTAAGTTGAAGAAGCAAAAGACATCAATCTTCTCTTTTTGTGACTCCAGCATTGCAGAAACAAGCAGCTGGAGTCCCTATGTAGATTAGCCTTTCTCTACTTGTTTTGCTTTGTCATTTACTTTTTTGGTGTTTGAAAACTCATTGATTGGAGTTTTTTTTTGTTGATACTGGGTTTTAGATTCCTTTGCAGATAGAAATTGCAGAGGGTTTCTTGTTCTTGTAATTTTGGTTTTAAACCCAAGTAAATAAAATATGTTTCCTTATATTCGGTTTGTAATATAAGTATATGATCTTTTTAAGGATTCCTCCCTTTATTTCAATCCTCAGTTTCCGAAATTCAATTGTGTGTATCAAGAAACCTTTGAGCGGCTTATTTTATGTGTTAGCACTTTTTATCTTCCCATGGATTTCCATTACTGTATATTGCAATGAGAAAACCATACTTATGCATTTGCTCAGGAAAAAAAAAAAATACAGGGAAAAGCACAATTTTACATGTCACATGACTCAAGCCTGCTGAGTGCTAACACTATGGCCAAAAAGGTGTTCAACAAAACTTTTACCAAGATCCAAGGATAAGTATGTGGGCATCCGAAAGAGGATGATAAATCAAAGCTAGGATCTTCTGCAATTTTAGTGCTTATTCTCTTGGAATCTCAGGAAATAAGATCCTATATAATCAAACTAAATCCTCCATTTCAAAAGCTACGCGACAGGGATCAGGACTCATTTGGGGGGTCATGGAACTGACATAAAATTTACACTGGTGTTCAACCATGTCTTAATTAACCATCTGAAGGGTAGCCCACATAACTCTCTCTCTCTCTCTCTCTCTCTCTTAAGAAGACATTTTAGCATCCAAAGAGGAGCACTCCTTTCAAAGTGAAACCATCCACCTCAAAAGGATACTCATCTTGAATGCTCAAATGCATCCCCGGCAATCACCCTGAACAAATTGAGCAAACAATTTACACCAATGACAAAGATACTCATCCCATCATTTAATTTACACATTTTCATTTAACATCTGAATTTACACCCAAAAAATTTCCTAAAAACAATTCAGCATAGAACCCAAAAAAATTCTGTTCATTTGCACAGGTTCTCAACCTTCTCCCCTTCAATCTCATAGCGAGCCTCATTTTTGCTTAAAACCTCCGACTTTTCACCCGCATCCATCAACTATCATGCATGACAACGCTTTTGTTCTCACAGTTCACCTCATGGTGCAGGTTTATTGTCATCTCTTGCTGGTGAACCCATAATCTCTTTATCATTTTTGCTTTGTGTAGCTTCAGCCTGGTTGTCAATAACAGCTTTGTGATCACTCTCAGCTGTCTTCATGTTCAGAGAGCTATTAGGATTTTTAACATCTGTCATTTGTTTTTTGAACTCTGCGTTCATGTCTTGTGATGGCGCTTTATCTTCTTGAACTTGCTCACTCTGTGCATTTCCTGAGACACAAGCTCCGTCTTCTTGGATTTGCTCTTTGAGTGCATAGCCGGACTCACGAACTTTGATCTCTTCTGCAGTCTTAACCTCTTGTTTTGGCACAAGTTCACAGGGAAGACTAGAGCTAACCGCATTAGTCTGTTCAGATGACATATTCGATGATGTGGCAAATACAGATGGAGTATGCTGAACTGGTGGTGAGGCAGCTTTTCCTGAGCCGGGATGTGAAACTTTGATCTCTTCTGCAGTCTTAGCCTCTTGTTTTGGCACAAGTTCACAGGGAAGACTAGATGTAACAGCATTAGTCTGTTCAGACAACATATTTGAAGATGCGGCAATCGTGGATGAAGTATGCTGAACTGTTGGCGAGGCAGCATTTACTGAACCAGGATGAGAAGCAGTAGGTGTGACAGTGACAGCAGGATGAGATGAACCTGGTGTGGCTCCAAGGCCAGGCATGGACGATTTGGTTGAAGAACCTCCTGTGGGTTTGATAAGGACAGCATTCTTTGCCTGAGTAGCCTTGATAAATGATATAGCATCTGATGGAGAGACAATGCGGGCACCAGCAGCAACTGCAGTTGCTCTTAACACAGAATCTGAGCCAATAGTAGGCATTGTTGAAGGGGTTTTTGACGATACCCAGGGTTTTGCTGTGGAACCCAACAATCCCACAGGAGATGATTTTGTAGGGATGGGGCCTTGTTGAGACTGGTCTTGGGCTTGTAGAAGGCTGCTGCCAGCAACAGTAGCTTCAGCAGTTGTGGTAGGAGGCACAGAGTTACTGGTCGTATTTGTGCTAACTGTCACAAATTCAAGGAGAGATCATCCAAATTTGGGACAAACAAGTGCCAAAAACTAATTGCGTTAATCGAAAACCAAAAAATTGTTAGCTATCAAGTATCAATCATGCAAATGAAGGTAATTATTCAGAGAAATTCATCACAACTTTGTCAATTTGTAAGTTCAGCAAAAGTAGTGCTAGTTTAAAGCTGTAAGAACCATACATCATTTATCTTATCCTCTCATGAATCATCACCTGGCCACCTTGTCAAAATCTTATCCAATCAATGTTGCAGAAAATTAATAAATCCATTCATTCTCCAAATGATTAAAAACAAGGAAAAAAAAGGTTATATATATATATACATAGAGGGGCGGACCCAAGATTTTCTGCGTGGGGGGTCCGAATCTACGTAAATAAATAAATACATAGGAATAATTTTATATACCACATTTTTATCCCAAACTTGTCTCACAATATTGATGTGGCAGTCTTAGGCTCTCAACTAACCCTTGATTTTTTTTTCAACAAAGGACTGATCCACTATTTGAAATCCTAATATAACTGCTTCAATTTGCCAATATACCCTCTTACTAGAATATATGAATTGATTGGCTCGAACTCTCCTAATAATTTGTGATTGGCCCTAAAAAAGTAATTAGTTCATGGGAAGGTATTCTTTTCACCAGAGATAAATTTCCAACTCTTCACTTGTAAAATTTGTATTTTAGTGAGGCATTCAACATCAATCAGCCTTTATGGGTCCTAACTTGTTTATGTATTCTTTCACCATTCATTATAAAAGGCAAGCTTCCACTTTGAACTCTTCACTTGCTACAAGCTTGACAGTAAAAAGTGTACGTTTTGCTGCAAGCCAGCAAATCCTTCTAAAAGTCTTGACTTTGGGCGAGAGGTTTTGCTGTAAGCCTGACAAATCTAACATTAAAAAGCAAACCTACAAAATGCAAATCAAATCAATCGTACTTCAAGAAGCCATTTGAGGGGGGTGATCTGTTAGTTGAGGGGGATGAATAAATATATATGAGGGACATTTGTTGTAAAAAAAAAAAAATCTAGTGTTTTTATTGGACTTCTATACAACTTTGGGGTTGCCATGGACCCCCCAAAGCACCACGTGGGTCCACCGCTAACATACATACACACAAGATCTCCACATAATGCAAACATAGCTAAGTGCTGGACCCAGCACCACAGAAGCTTAAAAGTATTGGCCTTAACTAGACATTGATCAATGTGACGAAAAACTACTCCTGCTGCTATTCACCTTCCACTACAACCTAAGGGATAACTGATAAACAGCTCATAAAGATGTTCAAACCACCAAGTAGTGAAGACCCATAATGAGTGGTTAAATAAGCATATCTTAGTCTTGCAAATAAATCCAATAAGATTGTAACAGGCAGATAAATCATGCAATCAACTAGAAAGAGAATAAAATGGAGAAAGGATTACCAGCACGAGCTGCTGCTAAGTTTTTAACTGGCATATCCAGGGCTAGGGACATTGCGTGATGAGCTGCTCGTCGTGCCTCAGAAAGTTGTGAGCCAGTGGAGTTGGGTCCCACATTCAAGTTTCCTCGTCGCTTCCTAATAATGGCCCACCTCTGCATATGTCAGAAAAAATCCATATCAATATGTAGAATAGAAAGAAAAGAAAAAACATGAAAAACAAGGAAAAAAGAAAGAGAAAGAGAAAGCTCTAAGAGTTGACAAAGGTTGAGTTTCATTGGCAAGACCTACATGCTAACAGAGTTCTGAAGATTTGATTATTAGTAGAACGGTACGAAAAACTATGACTGCAACACTATCACCAAGAAGTGAATGTACAGATTGAGTTTCATGATCCACCCATTAGACAATTCACAGTGTTCACTAATGAAAACAAAAATAATAACAGACGGAAAGAAATTCGTTGCTGGGATTTGAACACGGGAGAACTAGGTAAAACCCAGACATCCTGACCGGACTAGATGACAACAGATACTGCAGTTTATTAACTATGTTTAACCAATGCAAGTAACAGAGTTGATCTACATGACACAGAAATATGAATCGAGTACATAAAAGTGAGTTCCATGAGCAAAAAATATAAATATAAGAGTTCTCTCACATTATCCATCACTGTCTTAAAAATAGTAGTTTAAGTTTACGATCAAAATTATTGTTCCACTAATAATTAAAAAAATCGTGTGAACATCCTTTAAATTCAACACATGATACTTTTTACTACTACTAATTATAGTACTAAAAACAATAATGACGATACTAATGATGAAAAGACAAAACCAGGCATTTGATATCTTATCAAGGAATGCCCTAAACAGCACAGTTGTTGGCTCCTATACAGTCCTAAATTGTCAAATCAGGTGATACCCAGCTTATGCAATTAATTAGCAAATGATATTTACAGAAAGGAAAGAACCACTGTATATGCATCAAACTGCAGTGAGAGTGCTTAGTAGCGTGTCTAACTCTGGGATTTCCTTCAGAACGAGCCATCCATCATCCACCTCATGGCAAAGTGGTTCAGCTATACCGTGTAGAGCAAATAAATTGGAAAATGGGTAAAACCTAGCAGTTAAATGGTATGGCAAATTAAACTCCTTGCTCAATCACATATGGGATCAGGTGACTCTAAACACCTTCCTTTATGATAGTTGTGCATAAGAAAACTACTAAATCCTAGACAATTTATAATACTAATAATAATAGAATGGTTAAAAATGAACATGGAATGGTGTATTTGTGCCAATGCACTGCATTAATCACATGGACGGAGAAAAGGCATGGGTGAAAAAGTACATAGAAAGGGAGAACAACCATTTGAAGTTAAAAGGGTCAGTTGGCATAGGAAAAAAAACCTGAGATAGCTGTGAAGCAGTCCTATCACCCTTGAAGTCTCCCCTTAAAATATTTGCCCAATTTCCTTCACCAAATTTCTGCACAGCAGCAATCAGTTCCAAATCCTCTGCCTCTGACCATGGTTTTCTTTTCCTCCGAGGCGGTATGTTGCCATTGGCTGATCCATTTGCATCCAATACTTCAGCAGGGATAGCTGCAGGAAGTGGTTGTTTCTGAACAGAAACAGGTACTGTAATGTTTTTCCCTTGCATCGAAGAAGTGGCTTCTGAATTTTCTGAAGGAGCTCTATATGATGGGCCATTAGGTATGTTTATAGTTAACGGAGCCTCAACTGTTGAGCTGTTTGGGAGATTAGAATCACTTGGTAAACCAGAAGCAATTAGTACCTGAATTAAGCAACCATTCCCATAAAATACGCAGGAGGGAATTAGAATCTATGAACCAGTAGGATCAACAAATAATTCAAGCACTGTGATTGTACAGAAATATTGAATCCCCAAGGGATGTGTAAAACATGACATGCCAGCCAAAGTATATAATCTATCAAATTGTCACAAATATCGAATCAAACCATTTTGGTGTAAAATCTCAGCTTTAATCCAACCCCTTTATAGAAGAATGACATTAAGATATATGTGTGTATGTGTGTGTGTGTGTGTGTGTTTTTATAAGTAATCAAACTATCATTAAAAGCGTAAGGCATTCCAGATTTCCAGGTATACAAAAAATATACAAGAGAAAACACCTAGTTAGCTACAAGGAGACAAAAGAACAAGGAAATCATTATAACTAAGCATCAAAGGACAAACAAAAGTAGTTGTCCAAAGATAAAGAGTGTAGAAGAAAAAAGACTCAAGTTCCTCCAACATTAAGATATTCTACAACCCATGTGTGATACACTCCATATACGTGGTGTGAATTTGAGAGTGGGTTTAGTCAAGGGAAGGTTCCCCGCATGCTTCTTGGCCCTTAATTGATGTCACATATCCTATTCTTTGCCCATATTTTTTATTCTCTAAGCATGAAATTTTTAAAAATATTAAAACCTTTGTTGCTGAATATCTGAAGATTCAGCAAGTCACTGGCAGTTATTTAGAACATACTTCAGCCAGTAGGCATATGTTGAAACAGCCTCTTTGTGTTTCAATCATTAATCCTCTTATGTGATTCTAAAACAGTGATATATTTACTAAATCAGAGGTTTCTAATTACTTGTAGAGACCTACAAATGTCTGGATTGGATGCTAGATTTGTGTGTGAACAAAGCATAGATCCAAAAAAAGAACTGGCAAAGCTATTTGGCCACCTAAGTTAGTGAAAACTAGAAATAGTCAATTCATCAAGCTGAGCCCACTCCATTAAAAGGGTTTTCCCATAAAATACAAGACAATAATTCTAAAGCAAATCAGTCACTCAGCAAGCAATTTTTTCAACATACCTTCACACATGCTGCAGCCTCTATCAAAGCTTCACCGCTAACAGTTGGAAAAGCTTCAACTTCATTTTCTAAATCGCTGTCATCATCCTGCAAGCCAATTTTAACATCAGTGTCATATGAAAAATATATGCTTATATTGAGAATAATGTTGAGCATGAGACAAAAAGTTTATTTTTGAGGCAAATTATAAGTTATAGAAAGCAATATAATGTGGAGAAGACCTATCTTGCAAGAGGTAGATGTTTTAATTCTTGTAAATATGATGAAGTTCTATGATAATCACACATCTATGCAGAGTAAAAGCATTCCATTATATCATGATAAGATTAGACATGATTACCGCTCCCTTAAAGATAGAGGAGTGCAAGAATATAATACATTTCTAAGTCAAGTTACCATAACTTGGTGGCAATATTTCTAATGTATTCAAGATAAAAAATCATAAAATAATATTCTAAAGAACATAGTGTTAGTGGATGTATAAATGAGTGGTGAAAACTGCTCAGCTGGCATTTAATCACCATACTCACATAAAGACCCCAATTGCTTCCACACAATGAGAGCTAGAGGAATAAATATGACCAAAACCGACACATTTTCCATGTTATGCTCTGTTCATGATTAGAAAACTCCATATTGTATTTCCAAAACACGCAGAGTCTTCAGTGTCAAATATAGGTTGGCAATCTTTCACTAGCCAGCCAAGATATTACAAAGCTCGGTTCGTTCTACTTTTTCTTAATACCCCCCGGACAGCATCAAATCTCAGAGTTTCAGTCCAAAAAGTTGTATCAGAAGTTAAATAATAGAACCAAAGGTGTTTCATTTAATACCCCAAAACACGATGCTCTTTAAGAATTTCCCAGTCCATAAAACACATTATATAAACAATCCCTTATGTGCATACCTCGTGCCAATACAGCTAGTATACAATAACAATTTTGAACCAAATTCAGCTAATTACATTCAAAGAATCGAACACCAAAACATAAACTTTATCATATCTGCATTCTCATAATCCCTATTTAGTCACAACAACCAGCAACACCCACCAATTCACTTTTAACTAAAATATCAGGCTTCAGCATTCAAATATAGTCGCATACAAGAAAGTGCAAGTTAAATAAAGAATCTGAAATTGAAGAAAGTACAAGTTGACTGACCAGAGGCTGGGCCCCGTCTTCGAACTCATCGAGCAAAGCGTGGCGATAAGCTATATGGCGCCATAGCATCTGATACTCCCTAGCATCAGAAATCCCAGTCGAAGTATTCCTCACCAACGCCTCCCAGTCGATTTTCGCGTCCGCACAATGCGCCACCTCCTGAAGCAAGGCCAGCACCGTCGTCGCCGTATACCTGCCCAGAAAATCACAACCTCACATCAAACCCACAATCCCACACCCACCAAAAAATCCCATATATTTTTTTTTTTTTAAAAAAAAAGGAGGAGAAAGATGGAACCTTTGTAGGAGTGTGGAGGCGTCTTCCTCGCTGATGGAGACCTTCTTGTGCTTCTTATTTTTCTCAAACATTGTTGCTCTTTCTATTATTGTAAAACTAGCGGTAAAGCAAAGAGCTTTGAGAGAGATATATATAGAGAGAGAGAGAGTCCTGGTCGAAACAGGAGTGGAAGTAAAGAAGAAGTACGGAGGAAGCGACCGACCGTTGCAGAGCGCCTGGGAGGCACGCGCTTCTTCTGGATTTGGTGGACAAAGAAATTTTTAAGATTGCCTTTTGCTCCGAATGCATAAAAGTGAATAAATCCAACAATTAAGCGTGAGAAAAACCAGAGTAAAAAAAAAAAAAAGGCGTCAGAAAAACCACACTCGCCTCCAGCTGTCCAGCATTAGCCACCGTTTTTAATTTATATATATATATATTGGCCTCCTTTTATTTTTTTAATTTTTATTCTGACCCCTACTCCAAAAAGAAATCCCCCCCCTCCCTCAAAAATAAAAAAAAAGATAACCTCTACACTCTTGCCTTGAGAGAGAAGGAAAGTGGAAGCTGTTAAGCTCTTCGTTAACCGGTACGCTTTTCTCTACTTCTCATTCTCCTTTGCCTTTTCGTTTCTTCGTAATATTGCATTATTCAGAGAATATATACAAAGCGAAATCATCATTTAGCTAGGGTTTATGGATAGCATTTCGTTGTGAAACCTTGTTGATTCTGATCCATAAGTTCCTCGAATTTTCTCCTTTGTTGATTAACTGTGGCTCGATTTGGGCTATCTCCGAAGAAAACTGCCGTTGATTTGGCCGGTACGACCCGACCCGATCGGTTTTCAGGGTTTTACTTGTGATGATGCTAATTTCAATTGCATTGGATGGAACGCATTGAAGAAGAAGGTTTGAGTTTGGGGCTTCCGGGTATACATGAATTCGGGTTTTATTGGTCCGGTATTGAATTCTTCACATTGACTGCTGGGTTAGGAGATTGAAGTCCTAATACACGTGTTTGTATATTTAAGGTTGGTTGTGGTTGGGAGTAACTGGAAATTAGGGTTTCTGTTGGGCCTAGTGCCGGTTGTTTTGTCTCAAAGTTTCAATTCGTTTGATGATAACCATGTTATACTGTATTTAAATCTATTATGTTTGGGGCATTTAAATGTGTTAAGGATTTAATAGCCCCAATTTAGACCTTTTTTCTACTTTAAAAATCTCAAATCATACTCTCTACGCACAAGAGGCACATTAGATCACACACACACACAAAAAATCCTTTTTCTTTATTTAAAATTGTCGTAGCAAGGTCGTCTGATATGAACTAAATTTTAATTATAGAAAATACAAGGGAAATCCATTTATTTTTACCTAAATCCTTGGGGGGTGAAATGGAGGGAGAGGAAATAAGGTGAATATCCTGCATAAAACCGTAAGAGGTGCTTTACTAGATGGATCCCAAACTGAGAAAGTGGTAAAAAGCATGTAGTTTAGTATCAACCATGGAGGTGTTGTTTGTAATAGAATGACTGCGCATGCATAGAACACAATATTCCAGGATGAGATATGTTAATAATCCCTTTTACTGTTTGCAAGAATAATTTGACTATCCTCAGTGTTTGTAGAAGCATATACAACTTTCCAGTCATCGCTTGTCTTTTAAGTACAAAACACCTGCATTTATGTGGTCAATCTCTTCAGACAAGTTGTGGTGGGAATGTGTCTATTCTTAATGCTCTAATTGCTTGCTTTTTGTTGAGTATGTGTTAATGTTTTTCTTAATCTAAAATTTTGGAATAAGAATTGCTTAGTTGTTAAAAAGGACAAAAATTTCCTCCAAATTGGGTTGGAAGAATTTCCTCCAACCCAATCTATAAAACTGCCACGCGTCTCTTGAGCATGTGCTTTTCATAGGCCAAGGAACACATTATAAATTTATAAATTGGCTTTGAGGAAATTTCGATCATTGTTAAAAACTATGACATTTTGTTTTACCACCAAAAGTTGAAAAGGAGGTTTCTACAAAGAGCAAACTGAAGGGTTTTCAGTGTAATCTTTGAGACTGATAGGCCCCAAAACGTGGGCTCTATTATGCTCTGTTCGTGGAGGTTGAAATAGGGGAGGAAACAAGCTATTATGAGAGGGGGAGTTCAGAGCAATAGAGGACGTAGCATTAACTAGTGGTTAAAGGGGGTGTTGTGTGTCTCATGCCTGTCACATGTCACTATAAGTGGTAGTAGTACGTGTCAATGTAGTGGTATTAGTAACTGTCAAGTGTCTTGCATAGAATACGTGGAATAATGGAATGCTCATTGAGCAGTGTGAAGAAACTTATCGTATGTGTACTAAGGTTTGACTCCCACCCGTTTAAAATGGCTTCGTGGAACTCAATTTACTTATCAAAAAAACAAAAAGGTTTGATTCCCACCCAAAGAGGATTTTGAGTGTTACTAAGCTGTGCTCACTCTCTCTCTCTCTCTCTATATATATATGTGTGTGTGTGTGTGTGTGTGTATAAGATTGTGTGTGCTATTTGTTTTGGTATCTACCATTTGGTATCAAAGTTGTTGGGTGGGTAGCGTTCAAATAAGGTCCATGGGTTGTATGTGGGAGAGGACTTTAGTCATACCGATTTGAGGTGAGAGATGGCTCTAAGATTAAATTTTGGCATAATATGTGGTGCAGGGATCAAGCCCTTAAGGAAGCTATCCTGGATTTGTGCAGTATCGCTTGTGCTAAGGATGCATCGTGGCAGAGTACTTAGAGTTATCTGGTGAATCCCATCAGTGGAATGTAAGCTTTATTAGAGTGGCTCAAGATTGGGTGGTGGATGCCTTTGTTTTGTTCTTTAATTTGTTGAACTCCCTTAGATTGAGCCAGAGAGGGGAAGAGAAGTTTCAATGGGCCCTTTCCAAGAGGGATGCTTATTGAGAGATCTTTTTATAGCGTCCTTGTACCTTATGATAACACCCATTTCCCTTGGAAGCGTATTTGGCAAAGTAAGGTCCCCTTAAGAGTGATATTCGTTGCTTTGACAGCCATCCTAGGAAAGATCATAATTGTGGATAACCTTAGAAAAAGACATTATTGTGGTTAACTGGTGCTATATGTGTAAGAATAGTGGGAAGTCTGTGAATCACCTTCTACTCCATTGGGAGATTGTCAGTGTATTATGGAATGCTATTTTCAGCCGTGTTGGATTAGCTTGGATTATGCCTAAAAGAGCAGTAGATCTTCTCGCTTGTTGGAAAGGGGTGTGTGGCAGTCCTCAAGGTGCAATAGTGTGGAAAATGGTTCCGTCCTGTCTTTTGTGATGTGTTTGGAGGAAAAAAAATGATAGAAGTTTTAAAAACCAGGTGGTGAAAGTAAATTCTTTCTATTGGTTCTCCACTGGAAAACTATTCTAAATCTTATGTGTTTAGTTTTCTTGATTTTCTTAACTTTCTAACTAGGTGTTTCTCGCCCCTTTGTGTTTTTCATTGATATCTCATTTACTTGTAATTAAAAAAAAAAAAAAAAAAAAAAAAAAACCATTTCGTATTAGAGCTATGGCCACCAATAGGGAACAAATTGAAAAGCTGGAAACTTATGCATGTGAGATGCGTGAGGATCAGCTGAATGGAGGTGTAGGTTAACAGTTGAGCCGCAAAATTGCAACACATGAAAGATATGCTGAGGGGGATTTGGAGATGTTGTTAGCATCATGGACGCCCACTGGGAGATCGCATACCCAATATTTGGAGCATGGGGAGTCCTTCAGGACCATTCGAGAGGATGAAGGAATGGACAAACCAGCTGTAAATCTCCCTGGTTCAGCAGGGAAGATCGTACTTAGTGGCTTAGTTTTTTGCTTATCAGGGCACACCACAAGATCAGCAAATCATGCTCACTTCCTTCCATCAGGAAGGTGAAACCAATCAATAGTTTCAGTAGCTACAACAGGTGAACCATAAGGAGGGGAAAAAGCTGACTTGGGAGCTATTTGAAAAAAGAACTCATAGCCCGCTTTGGGCCTATTGAGTACGGATATTCCGACGAAGCTCTATTTTGCATTGAGCAGCATGGTACTCTCCGTGGATATGAAAGAGAGTTTGAAAGGCGGCTAATAGGGTTATTGGATGGCCATAGAGGGTCCTAATTGGAACTTTCTTTGGAGGCTTAAAGAAAGAGATAGCCACAGAGGTGAAGATGTTACGGCCCAAGTCCCTTCGAGAACCTATTGAGGTGTCCTGAATGCAAGATGAAAGATTGATGTGCCAGCATCAAATGAATGAACCAAACTCGCAAAGAACAATTCTCATACAAGACAATAAAGCAGTAACATCACTTACCTCTCGTTCATCACCTTTTCCTCCGGTAAAGAAACTTTCATGGGCAGAGATGACAGAGCAGGTGTGAAAAAGGGCTCTTTTTCAACTGCAACAAATGTTATACACCGGGGCATAGATGTCATATGCCTCGTGTCTTTGTTATTGAGAACAAAGCAACCATGGGAGGTTGAGGTGACCGGAGAAGGGGAGTTGGAGCAGCAACCCCAAGAACCTTGGGAACAAGGTTCCAGCCGAAGGGGTGGTGAATGATAGGACCCGAACGTGGGCCCTGTTACGCTCTGTTTGTGGAGGTTGGAACAGGGGAGGAAATGAGCTGTTACGAGAATGGGAGTTCAAAGCAATAGAGAACATGGCATTAACTAGTAGTTAAAGGGGCTGTGAGCGTTGTAGTCACTATTAGCGGTAGTGGTATGTGTCAACACAGTGGTATTAGTAACTGTCCAGTGTCTTGTATATAATAAGTGGATCAGTGGAATGCTCAGTGAGCAGTGTGAAGAAACTTATCCTATGTACTGAGGTTAGACTCCCATCCAAAGAAGAGTTTGAGCCTTTTTAAATTGTGTCTGCTATCTGTTCTGCTATTTACCAGAGGTATGAGGCTTACTCAACTTATCCTTACCAAACTTGCAGGTTTTAGAGGAACTCCCTTGATACTACAGGGAGTTTATATGCAAATGACATTTTGTTGGCATAATGCCGTATCTTTTAAGGATAATTTTCTAACTTCATATTATAAATCTGATTAGAACGGCTCGATTTTTATTAGAAGCTTGTGATTTAGTTTTTGATGCAGCAAAGAAGAATGAATGGTTACAATATAGATTAAAACGTCCATTTTGAATAGCATAATGTGATTGATTTGTAAATTAACTTGGTGGAGTCACTGATATCAGTAACCAAATGATCAGAGTATCTCCTACTGATATTTATCTATTTTTATAATTTTCAGGGTTGTGAACTTGGATCAAGTTGAGACATGGAAGATGTCATAACTGAGATTCCCCCACCTTCAAGGTTCTTTCAGGAAGATCTCAATAACTTTACTCCTCCATCACCACCTCTTCCATCTCCCTTCCTCGTTTTTTCTAATCCTAAACCTGATGAACCTCTTCGTCCCTCTTTCCTCATCGTCGCCATATCTTCCCCATCTCTTTATGTTTTCCACCATCTATCCACTAAATCTCTAATTGGAAGTCTCGTCCTACCTGAGATCTCTTTCGCTGGAAACTCGAGTGAACCCTCTCTTGGAGATAAATCCTGCAACATCTACACCCTCAATGTTGGTGATGATTCAATTATCCTCATCTCTGTTCCGTGCTCCATTGCAGCGGAGAGATCTCACATTGTTGCAAAGTTGCTGATTGCTGATAAAATTATTCCTCAGAGGGTTCTGATATTGGATTCAGTTCAGAGTCGAAATTTTCGTGGTAAGCTGTCACCGGATGAGGCATTTGCTTTCAAGCTGGAGACGTCATCAGAAAGAAATGGGTTGGGTGAGGGTAATGGAGGTTCATCATTGTTAAAGGGTATAGACTACTTTCCATCAGGAAGTGTTATAGATGGGTTGGCAGCTGCTTTGCTAGGTCGATGCCAGATGAAGAATATCAAGGGAACTTTGTGTGTTTCTTGGCCTGAATTTGGTGGGGCTGTGATGTCCCTGGTTAAATCTATACTACGCAGGAGTGTTTTGCCGTGCTTGGACTTGAAAATGAGTGGTGATGGTAAGGATGAATGTTTAAGATTCAACTGGACCAAGGGTCATCCTTTAGATTCTGAGTTGTATACCTGATGAACTAGGTTTCAGGTACTTTTTTTTTTTTTGATAAGTAGGTTTCAGGTACTTTTTTATTCTCTTTTTTGTTTGCTCTGTATGGTTTTCTTCCTTCTTGCTTTCTTTCTTTTATCAGTTTTTATCAAATATTATTCCTCTTTTATGCTGTTATTAAGATTGTGAAGATTGATCAAAGACCATGATGTTTTGGCCTTTATGATCCCAAGCTGTAACATTCACGCAATTTTTCTGGAATGTTTGGCATGTCTTGCATTTATGACTACTTTATTTATTTATTTATTTATGAATACGTGTTGCTGGTGGCTTTTTACCTATCCAATGCTTCTTTTGGTACCCGCATCAATGACAAGCATACCTAGCACCCACATCGTATTGATTGTCCTCACAACTTGGTAGACTCACAGAGCATCAATTATGACCGATAAAAGTATAGCTATGCTGCTCTTCTTCATATTTACTTATTACATTTATTTTACACCTGTTAATGTGTACCGTGTTTTAAGTGGTTTTCATGTTAGCTATTTAAAAAAAAAAAGGATAAGTACTTAAAACACCTTAGGTTTGTCGGTGTAAAATAAATATAATAAATGAGTGATAAGAGTGGCATTGTTCTTCTTAATATTTAATTAGCCTGAAGGCCCTGAACTATAGTGATTCTGGCTTCGGCCTTCCTAAAGTGTGCCTTGGACCTACTTATGGGTGTTATAGCTATTTGTTTGTATATAGTCTTATGAAAAAAGAGGAATGTTACACTTTCTAAAAGTTCTCCAAAATTTGATCTCCAAATAATGTGTCACAATCTCATGAAATTGTGATACATTTTTTAAAATAATAGATTATATAGGATTGTGATACATCATTTGAAAATCAAATTTTGAATAAAGTTTTGGGGAAGTGTAGCATTTCTCATGAAAAAAATGCGAGTCTTATTGTTCTGGACTTCCACCAAGCACTTAATAGTGAACAAACAAATAGTTCAATACATATTCCAACATGATACGAACCAATTAGTAACGAAACACATGAAAAGAGATAAATGAGTTACTTTGAAGGAGCCTTAATCTCCAAGACATAGTAAACTCTATTATGACTCAATGCCTCCAAAACACAATAAACGGTATTATATAGAAAAAACAATAATCAACCACAATTCAGTATTGATATAGTTCGTCCTTTAAATAGAAGAACAAGAGACGACCGATTTATATGAGAGATATGATTGATTAGGTCTTGACTTCTAGGACTAGGACTGAAACTGACTCTGGTAAAGAAATAACTAGAATTCTGACTCTACTAAGAAAATTGAATTAAAGATCTATGGAGATATACTCCTTACTGGACTCTAATCAGACACCGGATAAGAATTAGAATTACAGCAATTTTTCCTTGAAACAATTTTTTCACTGCAATTTAATACAAGAATTAGAATTACAGCAGAGGTGACACAGAGAAGAGGGATGTGCGCATACAAAGTTCATGGCCTCACCTTGTTTCCTTGAAACAATTCCAAATCCAGTATTCACCACCACTCTTAAGTCTTAAAGAGTGACCTTGCGTACATCATGAAGGAAAAATGGCCAGTCTTCTAATCAACCCATTTCTTCTGTATAATTTTTGAAAATGAAAATGAAAAAGAAAATTAAAATCAGCTTATTCTCTCTACTCTCAAATAGAAATGGTGAAAGCCCAATGTATTATTGTTGGCCTTTCCGTGTACCCCATGAATGGCCCGCTGGTAATGAAATCTTGCTTAGGGAAAAAAAAGAAAAAGAAACAGAAATGGTTAAGATTTGACAAAGTAATTACTTCTAATTTGAGAAGCAAAGTAACCTGCATAACCAATTATGGATTGCTGCACATCAGAATGTGAGAGACACATATTGATTAGAAACAGATTGAGTAACTGACCTTCGTTTTTTGCTCTACGAATATTGCTTCAGACATTGCTTTGTTAAGATCTGTTGCCGCCCTATTCGTCATTTCATTTTCCAATGAAGTTAAAGAAGCTATATATGCAGAAATGAGCAGTGCATGTTAATCGTGATGATTGAGTTCTATTAATCGTGATGATTGAGTTCCATCAAAATAAATTTGATAGAGTAAGCTTCAAATACAAATTGTTAGATATATTTCTATGGATTTTATATATAACTAGCACATAACCCGCGCTATGCGCGAGATTCTTCATTATAATTTAATTTCAAAAATTTAAACGCATCTTATCTTACTTTTCATTATAAGTTAAAATAGGCGTGTGCAAAAATCTATCACGCTTATTTTAATGAAAATACATACTAAATATTATATACTAGTACATTACTGAATATGTACTTTTTCTTTTTTGAAGTGTATCAAATATGTACTTAATTAATGAAAGTATAAAAGAAAAAAAAAATAGCAAGAAGAAATATTGAATTTTGATTATCAAAATATTAATAGAAAATTAGTAGGAAACTTTGATATTGTTGATGTGATACTTATTATATTTTAATAAAAATAAAACCCATAAAGTTCTAATCATTTCAGAAAAATACAGAGTAAAATAAACAAAATCTTACAAAGAATATATATCATTCATTCTTTTTTGAAATAGTAGTAATTGCTTTCTTATTAAAACAAATCAACCGATTGAACGATATGCTCCATGGTTACAATGTATGAGATACAATCAAAATAAAATCTTCACTAATGAACAAAATCTTCTCTTTTTTTTAATACAAAATAAAACACATATTTCACTCAATATTTAATGTGATCAAATAAATCTCTTCAACACTTTAAAAAAATGCTAGAAAATCCGAGTAAATCACAAAAACGAAAAAAAAAAAAAAAAAATATAATAAAATATTCAAATGAATTAAAACATAAAATCTTATTGGTGTGATACCTATTATATTTCAATACAAAGAAATTTTCTAGAGAAACAAACATAAAAATAATCAATTTACTGTCATGGAAAATTTATACATAGATATGCAAAGATAAATCCAAGCAACAAAATTTTCAATTAAATAAAAACCTTAGACGGAATCAAATATAGTGCAAAAATAAACGAATTTTTATTTTATTTTATAAGTACCTAATAAAACAAAATATTGCACTCAACATTTAATGCGATCAGATAAATCCTTTTAGGTTCAATGTTTAATTATCTCTTAGTCTTTCGAAAGAGTTTCTATTCCTTTTTTTTTTTTTGCACAAATATCAAATAAACACACTATAATCTTCCATTAGCCCACCAAAAATCCAAATAATTTATTATCTTAATTTAGAAGTTGCAATTTTCATCAAAGAACAAATTGAAAAAAAAAAAAAAAAACTACAAATATAGTTAATACTCAATTATAATTGTTTAGAGAGGGTTATGTTATTCTTATTAAGGGTTCATTTGAGATTGCAGTTTTTAATAAGTACGATTTTAAAAATTAATTTTAAAAAAATTGCGTTTTTTAATGGTTAAGAATAAGAATTACTTCAGGATTGAATTTTTAGGTTATTATTGTTAAAGAGTGGAGAGAAAGAGGGGGGAAAAAAAGAAGAAGTTAATTCTTGAAGTTGTAGTTTTTCTCAAGTAAAAAACATACACATGGAAGATTAAGAAGAAGAATTATTTTAGGTTGTTATATTTGAAGAGTTGAGAGAGAGACGTGGGAAGAGAAAAAAAGAAAAAGACAAAAAGAAGAAGTTAAATCGGTGAGAGAGAGAGAAAAAAAAAATCCAAAAAAATCTGGAGATCTTTATTTTGTAGGCCTTATTATTTTGTAGATAATCTATTATTAATCAAATTATATTTCAATGGCTTATCATTTGGAAAAAAAAAACAAAACAATTCTTATTTTATAAATTATCTATTATTACATATCTACATGCACAAAGTATATGTAGAAAAAAAAAAATCGTCTTCTCTAACCTTTTCTAAATTTGAATTAAAAATATTAAAGTGACTAAAAGTATTAATACATAATAATTTGATTTACATTATTTGTTTCCATATTTGATTTGGACATTAATAATACTTAATATTGTGCATTAAATGTTTGAATTTAATGAAATCACATATAAGAAAAATTATTGAAATATAATTAAATGCCTTTAATTAAGCTAATTTAATGACCGGTTCACTATTGAAAAACCGGTTCACTCTTAAAAAACCAGTTAAAAAATTATGCCTTAAAAAACTGGTTTATTCTTAAAAAAAAAAGAGGTTCATGCCACATGTCGCAATATTAAGACACTTTTGAGAGTGATTTGACTTATATATATATATATATATATATATATATATGATTGGCATAAATATTAGATTAGAATGTATCATGTAGGTAATGGTGCCAGTAATCAGCAAAAGTAGAAAGTACTAACCTACAACAAAAGAAAATGACGATACCAAATTGACCGGTTTGCTATTGACGTTGAGGGGACCGGCGGGTTTGTTATTGATGTTGAGGGGACGAGTATATGAGAATTATCAATCTCCAGGTCAGGAATTAATGTGCTCAATAATTGTACTTCATGCTAATCCTCCATAATGAGATTGTCAATGAGCATTAGAAACTGCAAAGATGGGACCATCGGAAGAGTCCTTAAGGAATTACAGCTCTTAATCTTCAAGACTAGTAAATTTGGAAATATGCTAGGCAACTCTCTTAGCTCGAGATAGTTACTATGCTTTAGCCGGCCAAGGGAATAGCATTCAACCTCCATCCATTTCTCTAACTCTTGCATACCTTTGATGTTGAGATCTCGAAGATTTGGTAATTGATCACTTAGATCGAGGGTTTTGCATTTTATGCAACCATTCAAGGTAAGATTGACTACATTTTGGAGCCCCCCTCCTTTCATCCAAGCAACCAATTCATTGCCCCTAAAACCTATAATTCGAAGCTCTTTGAGGTTTGAGTAGTGAGGTTGTAGATCTTCGAGTACACTGTTTTCAGTTGCTTCATCTTGTGTATTGACAACTCCGTCACTCCATTCAAACACCAACTTGTCAAGGCTCTTCTTCTCATTCAAATTGACGGCTCTTGCATTAGTTGCCTTCTCTAGCTTTGAGATATGCAATGTTCCTAAAAGATGTGCCATTTTCGCCAATTGTTCAATTTCATATCCATTCTCGTTGCCAACGTGAAATACTGGTAGATTGTGTAGACTGGTCGTCAAGTTGCCCCTACTTGGTGGCAACATGGAGAGCTTAAACCAGAAGATATCATCGAGCTCAAGATGTCGAAGATTAACCAAATTCCCCATGTCCTTGGGCAAACTAGAAAGCCAAACGCATCCCAAGAGTTTCAAAGTTTGCAAATTGAGTTGGGGAGTAGTCTGATTTCTGTTTTAAAGAGGTTGAGGTAGCGCAACTGCTTCAACTCTTCAAGTGAGTCAGGCAATTCAAAGATCTGGTTTGAACTAAAATCCAACCTGCATATGTATTTCAATGTATGAAACACTTTGTCAAGGGCTTGACCAATGATTTTCAATTGGTCCTTATGCAGTAGAAGTGAATGCAGCTTCGTAGCTTTATTGACAATCTCAAACATGGGCTCGAGATCTTTACCGAGCAACGACATGTGACGAGATTGTTCAAAGAAATTGTACTCGTTGTCCTTCACCTAACAACAACTGGGGCTTGAAATTGATAGTGCCAAGTCATGGATAAGATCATGCATGCTGAATATCTCCTTGTCGTCAATGATTGAAGATGGAAAGGACCTTATATAAAGCTCACTGAAATATAAAATTCCAGCCTCCTCGATTGTATCACGTCCATTGGATTATATAAATCCTTGTGCTATCTAGAGTTTGACCAAGTCTTCCTTAAAGAACACATGAGATTTAGGAAATAAGGAGCCGTACTCGAAACAAGGCTTTAGATAAGAAGGTAGGTAGTCATAGCTCAATTTTAGAATAGCCACAACTTTGAGCTGATTTAACTCCAAGATTTTGGCCTTCTATTTCCCATATTTCATTTCTTTGAATTTGCCGCCATTTGCTTACATCAATGTTACCGCGCAAGAGACCTCCCATTGCTTTGATTGCCAGTGGGAGACCTTGGCTATTTTTGACAATTTCTCTACCCATTTCTTCCAATTCTTCTCGCATTTTGCTGCATAAAGTTGTGCCAATATTCCCAAATGCAATCTTTGCAAATAAGGACTGACATTCATCTTCTGGCAAATATTCCAAGCGATAGGAAGGTTGAGTGCCTATAAATTCCCCAACTCTGGCAATCCGGCTGGTCATCGAAACTCTGCTTCCATTTGCACCCTATTTCAAGAGAACTCACAGGGAATCCCATTTCGAGATATCCTCCGTCTAGACATCATCCAGAACAAGCAAGAAACGTTGTCCGTTCAAGAAATCCTGAAGCCGAGACTGTAGGTGGCTTAAGAATCCTCTTGAGGTCAAAATCAGCTGTGACGCAGACCCACATTCTTGAGTTGAAATGGGCACTTACCCTCTCATTGTTGAAGACAAGTTGAGCAAGAGTTGTTTTGCCGAGGCTTCCCATCCCTATGATTGGAATCACAAAAACGTTGCCTTCTTAATCGAATTCATTCGAAAGCATCATGTTTGTTATGCTTTCTTTGTCAGTCTCCCTACTAAATACTTCTGACTTGTCCACCTCGTAGTCCATGTAATTTTGGTTTTAGAACTACCGCGAATCTTTAAGTTTTCTGTCAAGATCTTGAGATTTTGAGATCTCACTTAGATCTTGATTGAGCGACTCTTTTTCATTAATTTTGTTGTCATTCCTTTAAGTTTCAATATATATATATATATATGAGAATTTTGCCAAAGGAAGATATTGATGTCTTGCATAACGTATGATACAATCCAATAGCTTGGAACATTTGCCCATAAATAAAGTTTGTAGCAATTGATCACAATCGTCATGAGACCTCCTCTATTTAAACACATGTGCGTTTTTTAACCTAAAAAGTTTCAATTTTTAATTTTTTTTTTTTTTTTTTTTAAGTAAAAAAGTAAAAATTCACGTGAATGGGGTTTGGTGTTAAAAATACAATTCACATGGGGTCTGGTTTTTTTTTTTTTTTTTTTTTTTTTTTTAATTTTTTGATTTTCTATTTTATTTTTTTTTATTTATTTTTAAAGAGAAATATTAGGGTCAAATAGAAAAAAATATGAATATATATATATATATATATATATATATATATATAACATTTGTCTTGAAAAAATGTATACAAGAAATATGAATAGTAGGATTATATTGAATATTTTGTGTTCATAAGACTTCCATTATGGTAAACTTTTTTCTTTCATTAGTTGAACTTTTTCCTCATAAACAATTTTTTTTGAGAATTTTTTCTATTACACACAAACAAAAATAAATAAGTGTTCTAAAATATATGAACATCTTGATATCTGGTTACAATTATGTTTACTAATTTTGTAAACAAAAGAATGTTGGTAGTTTAATTTTTCTTTTAAATAAGAAAAGATAAAAAAAATAGTGGCAGGAATATTGGAGCAAAAAAAAAAAAAAAGAACAAAAAAAGTAAATTAAATTACAGAAGAAAATTTGTAAATTGTATTAAATAAAATTAAGAAAATTTCAATGAAAAATACTGTATAAATTAGAATAGAAATTAAGACCAAAAAAAAAAAAAAAGGAAAGCAGAAACACATGGAATGAAGAAAAAAAAAATGTAATTATTTTTTTTTTAAAAAAAATACTAATATAATAAAAAAGAACTATCTTTTTAGTATATTTTTCCCAGTTCCAGTGAAATCCGCAAATATAAGAAAAGGTCTTGTGTAATAGAATTTTTTTTTTTTTTTTTCAACCATCCTTCACATATATAAAATAAAAGAAACTAATTTTAAGACATACAAGAAAACAAAGACGAAAAAAATCTACTCAAAGAACATGGACATAATCCAAAAAAGCTTCATACATTGTTCCAAAAATAATGATAGGAAACTTTTTCACCATCATTTTCCTTAATTCAATGTGAAATTTACAAAAGAAAAATAATCAATTTGAATAAATAATATATAAATTAGTAGAAAATTTATCGGAAAAAAAATGGAAGAACATAACCACATTTTTTATTTAACCATCCTTCACATATTTAAAGTAAAAGAAACTAATTTTAAGACATACAGAAAAACAAAGACGAAAAAAATCTACTCAATGAATATTGACATAATTTTAAAAAAAATTATACATTGTACCAAAAATAATGATAGGAAACTCTTTCACTATCATTTTTCTTAATTCAATGTGAAATTTACAAAAAAGAAAACAAGATCAATTTGAATAAATAATATATAAATTAGTAGAAAATTTAAGGGATAAAAATGGAAGAACATAACAACATTAAATAAAGACAAAAAACTAAAAATAAAATTTTAATATAATTGAAAGAATTGTCTTTTTTTATTGTATACGTTTCTTGATTCCAATGAAATCTTGAAAACCAATGTCCTCCATTAATTAAGCATGTGATTAAACAAAGGGAAATTATATATAAAATCCTTAGGTAAACGCGCCTTTATTAAAAACTCTCTGGGTTTTTTTTTCCGGAAATTTAGTCCTTGGGTCACGCGAAACTACTAGAAACTCCATACCGTTAATTTTTGGTAACTGCCGTTATTTGAATGAAACGAACCGTTTCACTTAAGTCCACCTAAGTAGAATTTTTGTATCTTACGTGTGAATTCTTGAAACCCTCAAGTTCCATACGGACCATACGGACAGTGCTACAAACCACCCGATACACCAAGCGGCAAGCCACCGACGCAGCAGACGCTTGAAGGAAGGGATGCCGTTGCAATGAGCTCTGGTCCCGCGGAAATCTCTCGCTGTGTTTCTCTTCATGTTTGCACTTTTGTTTCCTTCTCCCAAAGCCTCTTCTTTATCTTCTTCTTCAATTCTACATCTTCCTGTTCGTCTTGTTGTTGGTTCTCAGAACAAAAGAACGTCAGACGTTAGCCCCACAAATTGGGTTGAAAAACAGGGAGAGAGAAGCGGGACCGGACCGTAAGGCGTAAGGAGTTTAATGCGCCTTTAGAGTTTGTCAGTGCTGGAGTTGCCTTCATTTATTGATAAATCCCACCAAGCAGAGTCTTTTGTCTTTGCTGGTTGAGTGTTTAGAGAGTTTCCAGAGCTCCTTCTTCCTTGAGGCTTCACTCTCATGCATGGTTAAGAAAGCAGCTGCGCCTTGTTGCCATGTTTTTTTAGGTGTTGTCCTAGGTTGTGGTTCTGAGAGGACCTGCAGGTCAGCAGCTCAACATTGTTATAGTATTTCTTCTACCAAATACATTGATAAAATACACCTAAGATTATCATGCTTGATAAGCCAGCGGAACTCAAACACTGCCACTCAAATGCAGACAGAATAACTCTCTTTTTTTTTTTTTTATCTTTTGAGATTGGGGGGGGGGGCGCGCGGGGGCGGTGATGAAGAAAGAAGATGTAGCCAATAGGAAAGAGATATAAAATCCAAAGCTAGAGCTGGCAGTAGAAGTTGAGGTCCAAGTTTGGAGAGTTAAGCTTAAATGTTGATCAACAAGGATGAGCAAACTAACAGTTTTGAAAACACACAAGTAAGATGCTTACATTTACATTTTTCTTTGATGGAATTTTTTACTTACCAAAAGGAGAAACTTACACATACATAATTAATATGATATACTACACAGAAGGATAACTACAAAGAGTATGACAAATACTTACATCCTCTATGAATTTCCAATCTAAGTCAGGCACTAAGAGATCATGTTAGGACTGTGACAGGTTAAAGTAAAATACACAGAAAGGACAACTTACAGGGCGATTGATGTTCTTGTCATCTCCATTTACAATTGGTTTGGCAGCTACGTGCTCATGTGGAAATAAATCTCTTTTATGAGCAAAAGTATGGACATGATCTACAGAACTGTTAGGCTTGTATTCCTTTGTAATTGTGGCAGGAGTATTAGCACCCTTCCCAAAGAGACCACCACCACCAAATGCTCTAGAAGAGGAAAAAATCGTACCCCTCATACGATCCAGATACCTAGTTCCAGAATTTCCCCGGCTAAAACTGTTTGCAGATATACTTCTCATCACATGTCCAGTCTTGGTGCTCTGGCCTTTGACACTTTCTGTCCCAGATTTCTGATGTTCCCGACGATCAATCTCGCTCTTCCTGTCCGATTCTCGCTTTCGCTCATTCTCCTTACCTACTCTTTTTTCTAGCTCTTCTACATCAGAATTGCTCTTACTTGACCCTTTGTCTTTCTCTTTTCTTCTTTCATGACGCCTCTTTTCTGCTTCCTTCTTACCATCTTTCTCCCGGACAGGTGATGATATTTTGCCACGATCTTTTTCAGCCTCCATTTTCTCATCCCTCAATCTCCTACGTTCCTCCACCAGTCTTGCAACCTCCTCCCTCTGCTTTCGCTCTTCCTCCTCCAAAAGCTCCTTCTCTAACCTAGCCTGTCTCTTCTCCTCTGCTTTCCTGCGTGCTTTCTCTCCTCTACTTTCAGGATAGTTCACCCCATTCTCACCCTTCTTAACCATGCATGAGAGTGAAGCCTCAAGGAAGAAGGAGCTCTGGAAACTCTCTAAACACTCAACCAGCAAAGACAAAAGACTCTGCTTGGTGGGATTTATCAATAAATGAAGGCAACTCCAGCACTGACAAACTCTAAAGGCGCATTAAACTCCTTACGCCTTACGGTCCGGTCCCGCTTCTCTCTCCCTGTTTTTCAACCCAATTTGTGGGGCTAACGTCTGACGTTCTTTTGTTCTGAGAACCAACAACAAGACGAACAGGAAGATGTAGAATTGAAGAAGAAGATAAAGAAGAGGCTTTGGGAGAAGGAAACAAAAGTGCAAACATGAAGAGAAACACAGCGAGAGATTTCCGCGGGACCAGAGCTCATTGCAACGGCATCCCTTCCTTCAAGCGTCTGCTGCGTCGGTGGCTTGCCGCTTGGTGTATCGGGTGGTTTGTAGCACTGTCCGTATGGTCCGTATGGAACTTGAGGGTTTCAAGAATTCACACGTAAGATACAAAAATTCTACTTAGGTGGACTTAAGTAAAACGGTTCGTTTCATTCAAATAACGGCAGTTACCAAAAATTAACGGTATGGAGTTTCTAGTAGTTTCGAGTGACCCAAGGACTAAATTTTCGAAAAAAAAAAAACCCAGGGAGTTTTTAATAAAGGCGCGTTTACCTAAGGATTTTATATATAATTTC
>NC_081550.1:3421668-3422747 GCF_901000735.1 Corylus avellana
ACTAATTTTAAGACATATAAAAAAACAAAGACGAAAAAAATCTACTCAATGAACATTGACATAATCTAAAAAAAAATCATACATCGTACCAAAAATAACGATAAAAAACTCTTTCACTATCATTTCCCTTAATTCAATGTGAAATTTACAAAAAAGAAAACAAAATCAATTTGAATAAATAATATATAAATTAGTAGAAAATTTAAGGGATAAAAATGGAACATAACATTAAATTTGGAAACTACAAAGATGGGACCATTGGAAGAGCCCTTAATCTTCAAGACTCGTAAATTTGGAAATATGCTAGGCAATTCTCTTAGCTTGGGACAGTTACTATGCTTTAGCCGGCCAGTGGAACATCATTCAACCTCCGTCTATTTCTCTAACTCTTGCATACCTTTGATGTTGAGATCTCGAAGATTGGGTAACTGGATCACCTAGATCGAGGGTTTTGCATTTTATGCAACCATTCAAGGTAAGATTGACTACATTTTGGAGCCGCCCTCATTTCATCCAAGCAACCAATTCATTGCCCCTAAAACCTATAATTTGGAGCTCTTTGAGGTTCGAGTAGTGAGGTTGTAGATCTTCGAGTACACTGTTTTCAGTTGCTTCATCTTGTGTACTAACAACTCCGTCACTCCATTCAAACACCAACTTGTCAAGGCTCTTCTTCTCATTCAAATTGGCGGCTCCTGCATTAGCTGCCTTCTCTAGCTTTGAGATATGCAATGTTCCTAAAAGATGAGCCATTTTCGCCAATTGTTCAATTTCATATCCATTCTCGCTGCCAACGTGAAATACGGGCAGATTGTGTAGACTGGTCAAGTTGCCCATACTTGGTGGCAACATGGAGAGCTTAAACCAGAAGATATCATCGAGCTCAAGATGTCGAAGATTAACCAAATTCCCCATGTCCTTGGGCAAACTAGAAAGCCAAACGCATCCCAAGTGTTTCAAAGTTTGCAAATTGAGTTGGGGAGAAGTTTGATTTTTGTTTTGGAGAGGTTGAGGTAGCACAACTGCTTCAACTCTTCAATTCAATCAGGCAATTCAGAGATCTGGTTTGAACTAAGATC
>NC_081550.1:3422847-3434425 GCF_901000735.1 Corylus avellana
AATCAATAGTTTTAGTAGCTACAACAGGTGAACCATAAGGAGGGGAAAAAGCTGACTTGGGAGCTATTTGAAAAAGAACTCATAGCCCGCTTTGGGCCTATTGAGTACGAATATTCCGACGAAGCTCTATTTCGCATTGAGCAGCATGGTACTCTCCATGGATATGAAAGAATTTGAAAGGCGGCTAATAGGGTTATTGGATGGCCATAGAGGGTCCTAATTGGAACTTTCTTTGGAGGCTTAAAGAAAGAGATGGCCACAGAGGTGAAGATGTTACAGCCCAAGTCCCTCCGAGAACCTATTGAGGTGTCCTGAATGCAAGATGAAAGATTGATGTGCCAGCATCAAATGAATGAACCAAACTCGTAAAGAACAATTCTCATACAAGACAATAAAGCAGCAACATCACTTACCTCTCGTTCATCACCTGTTCCTCCGGTAAAGAAACTTTCATGGGCAGAGATGATAGAGCAGGTGTGAAAAAGGGCTCTTTTTCAACTGCAACAAATGTTATACACCGGGGCATAGATGTCATATGCCTCATGTCTTTGTTATCGAGAACAAAGCAACCGTGGGAGGTTGAGGTGACCGGAGAAGGGGAGTTGGAGCAGCAACCCCAAGAACCTTGGGAACAAGGTTCCAGCCGAAGGGGTGGTGAATGATAGGACCCGAACGTGGGCCCTGTTATGCTCTGTTTGTGGAGGTTGGAGCAGGGGAGGAAATGAGCTGTTATGAGAATGGGAGTTCAAAGCAATAGAGAACATGGCATTAACTAGTAGTTAAAGGGGCTGTGTATGTTGTAGTCACTATTAGTGGTAGTGGTACGCGTCAACACAGTGGTATTAGTAACTGTCCAGTGTCTTGTATATAATAAGTGGATCAGTGGAATGCTCAGTGAGCAGTGTGAAGAAACTTATCCTATGTACCGAGGTTAGACTCCCACCCAAAGAAGAGTTTGAGCCTTTTTAAATTGTCTGCTATCTGTTCTGCTAATTACCAGAGATATGAGGCTTACTCAACTTATTCTTACCAAACTTGTAGGTTTTAGAGGAACTCCCTTGATACTACAGGGAGTTTATATGCAAATGACATTTTGTTGGCATAATGCCGTATCTTTTAAGGATAATTTTCTAACTTCATATTATAAATCTGATTAGAATGGCTCGATTTTTATTAGAAGCTTGTGATTTAGTTTTTGATGCAGCAAAGAAGAATGAATGGTTACAATATAGATTAAAACGTCCATTTTGAATAGCATAATGTGATTGATTTGTAAATTAACTTGGTGGAGTCACTGATATCAGTAACCAAATGATCAGAGTATCTCCTACTGATACTAATCTATTTTTATAATTTTCAGGGCTGTGAACTTGGATCAAGTTGAGACATGGAAGATGTCATAACTGAGATTCCCCCACCTTCAAGGTTCTTTCAGGAAGATCTGAATAACTTTACTCCTCCATCACCACCTCTTCCATCTCCCTTCCTCGTTTTTTCTAATCCTAAACCTGATGAACCTCTTTGTCCCTCTCTCCTCATCGTCGCCATATCTTCCCCATCTCTTTATGTTTTCCACCATCTATCCACTAAATCTCTAATTGGAAGTCTCGTCCTACCTGAGATCTCTTTCGCTGGAAACTCTAGTGAATCCTCTCTTGGAGATAAATCCTGCAACATCTACACCCTCAATGTTGGTGATGATTCAATTATCCTCATCTCTGTTCCGTGCTCCATTGCAGCGGAGAGATCTCACATTGTTGCAAAGTTGCTGATTGCTGATAAAATTATTCCTCAGAGGGTTCTGATATTGGATTCAGTTCAGAGTCTAAATTTTCGTGGTAAGCTGTCACCGGATGAGGCATTTGCTTTCAAGCTGGAGACGTCATCAGAAAGAAATGGGTTGGGTGAGGGTAATGGAGGTTCATCATTGTTGAAGGGTATAGACTACTTTCCATCAGGAAGTGTTATAGATGGGTTGGCAGCTGCTTTGCTAGGTCGATGCCAGACAAAGAATATCAAGGGAACTTTGTGTGTTTCTTGGCCTCAATTTGGTGGGGCTGTGATGTCCCTGGTTAAATCTATACTACACAGGAGTGTTTTGCCGTGCTTGGACTTGAAAATGAGTGGTGATGGTAAGGATGAATGTTTAAGATTCAACCGGACCAAGGGTCATCCTTTAGATTCTGAGTTGTATACCTGATGAACTAGGTTTCAGAGGCTTTTTTGTTCTCTTTTTTATTTGCTCTCTATGGTTTTCTTCCTTCTTCTTTCTTTTATCAGTTTTCATCAAATATTATTCCTCTTTTATGCTGTTATTAAGATTGTGAAGATTGATCAAAGACCATGATGTTTTTGGCCTTTATGACCCCAAGCTGTAACATTCACGCAATTTTTCTGGAATGTTTGGCATGTCTTGCATTTATGACTACTTTATTTATTTATTTATTTATGAATACGTGTTGCTGGTGGCTTTTTACCTATCTAATGCTTCTTTAATTTGGTACCTGCATCAATGACAGGCATACCTAGCACCCACATCGTATTGATTGTCCTCACAACTTGGTAGACTCACAGAGCATCAATTATGACAGATAAAAGTATAGCTATGCTGCTGCTCTTCATATTTACTTATTAGATTTATTTTACACCTGTTAATGTGTACCATGTTTTAAGTGGTTTTTATGTTAACTATTTAAAAAAAAAAGGATAAGTACTTAAAACACCTTAGATTTGTCGGTGTAAAATAAATATGATAAATGAGTGATAAGAGTAGCATTGTTCATCTTAATATTTAATTAGCCTGAAGGCCCTGAACTATAGTGATTCTGGTTTCGGCCTTCCTAAAGTGTGCTTGGGCTTATGGGTGTTATAGCTATTTAGATATAGTCTTATGAAAAAAGGGGAATGTTACGCTTCCTAAAATTTTTTTCCAAAATTTGTTTCTCGTATAGTGTGTTATAATCTCATGAAATGGTGATACATTTTTCAAAATAATAGATTATATAAGATTGTGGCACATCATTTGGAAAGTGTAGCATTTCTTATGAAAAAATTCTACACTTATTGTTCGGAAATTTCATCTTACATACAACTATTCGGCTATACCGGCACTTCCACCAAGCGCTTAATAGTGAACAAACATCACTTAAAAAAAATAAAAATAAAAAAATAAATAGTGAGCAAACAAATAGTTCAATACATCCAACATGATACGAACCAACTAGTAACGAAACACGTGGAAAGGGATAAATGAGTTGCTTTGAAGGAGACATAATAAACACTATTATAACTCAGTGTCTCCAAAACACAATAAACAGTATTATATAGAAAAACATTAATCAACCACACTTCATTATTGGTAGTTCGTCCCTAAAATAGAAGACCAAGAGACTACCGATTTATATGAGAGACCAATTAGGTCTTGACTTCTAGGACTAGAACTAAAACCGATTCTGGTAAAGAAATAACTAGGATACTGACTCTACTAAGAAAATTGAATTAAAGATCTATGGAGATATACTCCTTATTGGACTCTAATCAAACACTCTTGTTAAAAAACGAACACTTCCGCATAAATGCTTTCCTTTATTTGATCAATGATCACAGAGTCGTCTGTTTTGGTCTAATGATGGCACCTTTAACTATGAGTCCGTTTTTCCACTGTCCTGCAATCTGACTAATAGTGAAGCCCACTTCTCTCGATTCTCCGTCATTGGTCTGGAAGTTGCCGACATTGAGCTCAATCCATCGTCTTCTAGGCTTCTCCAAAAGGCTAAGTTGGCGTTCTTGAACTCTTCCATCTGGGAGTGTAAGTTTAAGTTTGATAGGGCGTTCCCACCCAAAAGCCCCATTTGTCAACTTCACTACGTACACAATTTCATACACAACTTCTGGCGATAGCTCTGACATACTCAATTTTCCATTCACCTCCATCCAACAAACATGCGAAAGTTTTACTACTTCAATGTTTTCACTGCAATTTAATACAAGAATTAGAATTACGGCAGATGTGACACAAGAGAAGAGTGATATGCACATACAAAGTTCATGGCCTCACCTTGTTTCCTTGAAACAATTCCAAATCCAGTATTCACCACCACTCCAAGTCTTAAAGAGTAACCTTGCGTACATCATGAAGCAAAAATGGCCAGTCTTCTCATCAACCCATTTCTTCTGTATAATTTTTGAAAATTAACACTTCAATATCAATAGAATTCCTCAAGCCTATTAGGTTTTTCATGTCAAAAACAAAGACTTAAACAAAAAAGAGGAAAAAGAACCATGCAATTATCCTACCTTAATATGCAAATAACAACGTAAAAAAATTTCATACAATGATGCGTTGCGGAACAACCATACAATGTTATCATTGCTGCACATCAGAATGTGGGAGACACATTGATTAGAAAAAGAGTGAGTAACTGACCTTCCTTTTTTGCTCTAGGAATATTTCTCCAGACTCTGCTTCGATAAGATTTGTTGCCGCCCTCTTCTCCATTTCTTTTTCCAATGAAACTAAAAGAAGATATATATACATGCAGAAATGAGCAGTGCATGTTAATCGTGATGATTGAGTTCCATCAAAAGAAATTCGATAGAGTAAGCCTCAAATACAAATTTTTAGATATATTTATATGACTTATAGTTGGCATATGTATCGTTAAATTACCATTTGTAATTTAATAAGAAGAGATAAATTTAATCATTTAATTAATACTTTAACACTTTCATTCATGTATGAACTCAAACTCCCTCTTAATAGATGAAATATTTAATTTAAATGGTATGAATTGACGGAGTTAACGTTTAAACTTAAGAGCTTTAGCTCTAATACAATATTAAATTACCATTTATTCTAAAAACTTAAAATAATAAGAAGAGATAATTTAATTATTTAATTAACAATATCATATTATAACATATCATGTATGGTACTAGACTACTAGTAGGAAGTGCTAACCTCTGCAGCATAGAAAATGACGATACCAAACTGGCTGGTTTGCTGTTGACGTTGAGGGGACTGGCGGGTTTGCTACTAATGTTGAGGGGGCGAGTATATGGGAATTATGAATCTCCAGGTCAGCAATGTGCGCAATTTTGGGCCAATCTGGACCTCCTCCACCCTCCTTTCGGCATCGCTGAGATAACAGGGGACATGTTTGGATTAGCAAATGTCGAAGAGAGCTGGGAAGCCCATCCTCTGGCAAGGACTGGAGCAAAGGGCAGTCCTCAATGTAAAGGTCAGTAAGTGAAGGGGGGTTGTTCAGTGAAAATGAGTTGAGAAGGGGGCATGATGCGATCATCAAACATTCCAGCGTAGTGGGTAGCTCCTCATTTAGTGTCTCCAGCTTTTCACAATTTCGGATGGAAAGTAGTTTGAGAAAGGTCAAGGTTCGCAGAGACCCTTCTTCTCCGTTGGACAAGGACACCAGATCTCTGCAATCACGAATGTACAACGCCTCAAGCGCTGGAAGTTGGGGCCATCTCGGAAGTGAGGATATGTTTGAGATGCTGGAAATAACCAAAGCGAATAGAGTTTTGGAATCTGGTATTGCCCTCACTAATGCTCCATCATCACATCCTTCCAGTGCTAATTGCTGAAGACGTTGGGCTTGGGGTGGTGGTGGGAGAGTGGTCATCAACTCACACCGACTGATCTCCAGCTTTTGTGGACCGAAGTTCTCTGGCAACGCCTGCAGCTTGGGGCAGCCTATTACTTTCAGTTCTAACAGTTCAATCAAAGAGGGATAGAGCCTGATTAGAAGTTGGCCTTGATCATTACCAACTTGCAGCATCGGTAATGGTACTTCATTCCAATCCTCCAGAATAAGATTGTCAATGAGTATTAGAAACTGCAAAGATGGGACCACCGGAAGAACCCTTAAGGAATTACAGCTCTTGATAGTTAAGACTCGTAAATTTGGAAAGATGATAGGCAGCTCTCTTAGGTCTGGACAATTACTAAGCTTTAGCCGGCCAAGGGAAGGGCATTCGACCTCAGGCCATGTCTGTAACTCCAACATACCTTTGATGAAGAGCTCTCGAAGATTGGGTAACTGCGCTAGAGCGAGGGTTTTGCATTTTTTGCAACCATTCAAGGTAAGACTGACTAAATTTTGGAGCCGCTCGTCTTTTATCCAAGCAGGAAATTCATTGCCCCTGTAACGTAAAATTTGGAGCTCTTTGAGGTTTGAGTGAGGTTCTAGATCCTCGAGTAGATTGTTATCAGTTGCTTCATCATGTGTATTGAAAACGCCGTCACTCCATTCAAACACCAACTTGCTAAGGCTCTTCTTCTCATTCAATTTGGCAGCTCCTGCATTGACTGCCTTTTCTAGCTTTGAGATATGCAACGTTCCTGAAAGACCCGCCATTTTCTCCAATTGTTCAATTCCATGTCCATTCTCGTGGCCGACCTGAAATACAGGCAAATTGAGTAGACTGGTTAGGTTGCCCATACTTGGTGGCAACATGGAGAGATTGAACCAGAACATATCATCGAGCTCAAGATGTCGAAGATTAACCAAATTCCCCAGGTCTTTGGGCAAACCAGAAAGCCAAGCGCACCCCAAGAGTTTCAGTGTCTGCAAATTGAAGAGATTGCAAATTGAGTTGGGGAGAAGTCTGATTTCTGTTTTAGAGAGGTTGAGGTAGCGCAATAGCTTCAACTCTTCAATTGATTCAGGCAGTTGAGAGATCTGGTTTGAACTAAGATCCAAGCCACGTATGTATTTCAATGTATGAAACACTTTGTCAAGGGCTTGACAAATGATTTTCAATTGGCCCCTATGTAGTAGAAGTGAGCGCAGCTTCGTAGCTTTATTGACAATCTCTAACATGGGCTCAAAATCTTTACCAAGCAACGACATGTGACGAGATTGTTCAGAGAAACTGCACTCATTGTCCTTCATTTGACAGCAAGTGGGGCTTGAAACTGATAGTGCCAAGTCATGGATAAGATCGTGCATGCTGAATATCTCCTTGTCGTCAATGATTGAAGATTGAAAGAAGGACCTTATATAAAGCTCACTAAAATATAAAATTCGCTATCCAAAGTTTGACCAAGTCTTCCTTAAAGAAGACATGGGATTTAGGAAATAAGGAGCACTACTCAAAACAAGGCTTTAGATAAGAAGGTAGGTGGTCATAGCTCAATTTTAAAATAGCCACAACTTGGAGCTGATCAGCTCCAGGGTCTTGGCTTTCTATTTCCCATATTTCATTTCTTTGAATTTGCTGCCATTTGCTTATATCAACGTCACCGCGCAAGAGACCTCCCATTGCCTTGACTGCCAGTGGGAGACCTTGGCACTTTTTAACTATTTCTCTACCAATTTCTTCCAATGCTTCCCGTGTTTCACTGGATAAAGTAGTGCCCATATTCCCAAATGCAATCTTTGCAAACAAGGACTGGCATTTATCATCAGGCAAATATTCCAAACGATAGGAAGGTTGAGTGCCTATAATTTCCCCAACTCTGGCAATCCGACTGGTTACCAAAATTCTGCTTCCCTTTGCACCATGTCTTAAGAGAACTCGCAAGGAATCCCATTTTGAGATATTCGCCGTCCAGACATCATCTAGAACAAGTAAGAAACGTTGTCCATTCAAGAAATCCTGAAGCCAAGACCGTAGGTGGCTTATGGAGCTGTGATCCAATTCCATCTTAGCATGAAATAGTACCATTTCTTTAAGAATCCTCCTGAGGTCAAACTCAGCTGAGACGCAGACCCACATTCTTGATTGGAAATGGTCTTTTACTTTCTCGTCGTTGAAGACAAGTTGAGCAAGAGTTGTTTTGCCAAGGACTCCCATCCCTATGATTGGAATCACAGAAACGTCACCTTCTTTATCGAATTCATTCGAAAGCATCATGTTTGTTATGCTTTCTTTATCAGCCTCCCTGCCAACTACTTCTGAGTTGTCCACCTGGTAGTCCGTGTAGTTTGGGGTCTCAGACGCACCGCCATTATCTGGGATATTGTCGAGATGGAATTTTGCTTTTTCTTCAGCAATGATATCAAATCTTTTTGAAAGAACCTTGATCTTCTGTGCAGTATCATATTTAGAGGATGCTTTACCAAAAGAAGGTAGGTAGCTACGTTCCGTCGCCTGCCTCTTTTTCCAGTGATAAGCTTCTGCTGCAAAAGTTTCCAGTACGTCTTCAGCATCAAAAGCTGCCTCCTTGAGCTTTCCGAGCCAATCTTTCAGTTGTTGATTGTTGACTTGCTTCTTCTCCGCATCTACAAGCACAGCTTTGATAGCAGTGAGCTTCCTTGAGAGGTTCTTTACATCTTCCTTCACGCCACGGATCGAGGAATACGTCTCCTTGATCAAGTCGGAAGTAGTCTTAATGATCTCATCCAGAATAGGTTTCGCCACGAGTGAAGTGGGGTTCGCCATATATGGCTTTTTGAAGATGGCAGCAAGGAAGAAGAAATGCAAATATCTGTTGTTTGAGTGAGGATTACAGGATGAGTTACTTCGTTTCCGGTGGTTCCTTATATCTGTAGAAGATTGAACAAAAGAGACAAGGATTATAAAAGAGAAATGCTATAGTATCTACCCGTAGTTCTCAGTCCTTCTAGCTGACGTGGCATTATGTTTTTAAAAATATTTTTAAATAAAAAAATGGGTCCTCTCTTTTGACCGGTTATCTCTCTCCCTCGTGATTCCGGTTATCTGGATTCTGGACAGGAAATTTTTGTAGCGAATTTTTGTCGTTATCTCTCTCTCTCTCTCTCTGTGGCAGCTCTCTTCCTCCAAAACGCACGCATCTCGATCAACAGAGAATCGATTCATGTTCATAGAATTCTGAATTATTATTTTCATATTTGTCCCTTTCCGAATATTAGAAAAGGGAATTACGTATGCGGAGCTAAAATCTAAATTTTACGGCACATAATTTTCTTTCTTGAATCTAAATTTTACGGCACATAAAATTATGTGCCGTAAATTTTACGGCACATAATTTTACGGCACATAATTTTAAAATCTAACTTTTTATCTTTTTGTTGTGTGCACATGTAAAAAGAAAAAAAAAAAATTATGAGTTATACATGTGTTAATACGTTACTTTCATATATATGATCTAATTAATATATATATATATATATATATATATATATATATATAAAATTGTGGAACAACTATACAACATTCTTAATGTGATTTTACAATTAAAGGTAAAACTTTACTATTTTTTTGAAGTAAATAATTTTATTTTATTTATTTATTTATTTATTTTTTGGCAAAGAACTTTGCTTCTTTTTTTTTTTAAGTGATTTTGTTGAGATTGAGTTTAAGGTTGATTGAGTTTAGGGTTTCATATAATGTTATTAATGTGATTTTATAATTATAGATGTAACTTTATTATTGTTTGAAATGAAGGTTTTTTATTTATTTATTTTGTGTGTGTAAAGCAGTTTGTACCAACTTTATCCAAATTTATTGTATATATATAAAATATTTTCAATAAAAATAATGTTTTGTACCAACTTTCATTCCACCCCGCGGATGGAATATGGTTGGTGCATGGCATTAGTCTTTCAATAATGATTTTAATGTATTTTTTTATTAGATATTTATTATGGTCATCAGTCAATCGACAAGTTGGGCAAGTGGCATTTCATATCATATATTTATAAAACTCTGTACATGGCGCCAGTCTCTAGATTTGAATATGTTACTATATATAAAATATTTTCAATAAAAGTAATATATGTAGCAACTTTTTATTCGAATGGATAGAAAGTTGGCACATGGGTTTGATGTATTTTTTATTAAATATTAATCATGGTTGTCAGTCTGTGGACAAGTTGGGGCAAGTGGCTTGTCGTATCATACATTTATAAAACTATGAACATGGATTAGCCTCTAGATTCGACATTGGGGTTGCCTCGCTAATCGTTTCAAAAGAAAAGCATTTTGAGTGTAATCCAACCGTTGTGCTTTACCCAACGTAGTTGGACTACTCATGACTAACACATGACTTGTATATTAAATTATTATTTATTTTAAAAACTTAAGAATAATTTAATTTATATTTTAATATTTTTCTTACTCTCTGTTTAATAAGTAAAGCCCAACACTTAAAATATTTAATTTATGATAAAGTTCACATATCTCCTGAAACTACCATCAAATTGACAATGTATTTTTCCAAACTACCAAAAATGGACAATGTCCTCTATAATGACGAAAATACAATTAATAAAATAAAATCAAACATTTTTTTAAAAAAAAATAAATAAATAAAAAATATCGGGTGTGAAGATTTTTTTTTTTTTAAAAAAAACCATTTTTTTTTCTTAAAGAACAACTTTTTTTTAAAAAAAAAATTTATTGGAGTAAAAAAAATGTAACCCCCCAAAATTGAATTGATTGATTCGATCCATCTTGGTATGGTTACTGCCAATTCCTATAGTATAGTTAACTGGTAATTGATTGGGGGAAATCACCCATTAACATTTCAAAGTAAATACAAGTTGAAAGCATAAATACATTATCTGTCATTTTAGACGTTTTTTCCATTTTTTATTTTATTTTTTTTAAAATAAAATATGGAAAAAATGTTTGAAGCAACCCTAGCTATCTCTTTTTGGTCTTTCTTTTATTTGGTATTTTTAAATTGAAAAAATGTATTTTTCTTCATAATAATGACATTTTCTTAAAAACAATGTCATTATTATGAAGAAAAATACAAATTTTCATTTTTTTAAAAATTCCAAATAAAAGAAAGACAAAAAATAAATAGGGTTGCTTCATACATTTTTTCCTTTTTTTATTTATTTATTTTTTAAAAATTAAAGGATAAGACAAAAGTTCGACTTATGTTGGGCAAAAAAGTTGGGTTTGTATCATGCCTTTTTGAATAAATGTAAAATTAGTCAATGTAGTTGGTCTAAATTGTTCTTTGTGGTATAAAAAATTATTCAAAGGTCCTTAAGGTATGCCACAATAACACTTTAGTCTATGTAGTCAAATTTTATCAAAACAGTTAACCAATTCTATTAGTATTTCATGTTAGTACTAATAAAAGGATGACAAGTGTCACTATATATATATAATTATTATTTTTTAAAAAAAATAAGGGAATGACACGTGTCATCATTTTATTGGTACTGATGTGGTACACTAACGAAATTCGTCAAGTGTTTTGACGACATTTAACTACATGGATTAAATTGTTATTTTGGCCTACCCGCGAATCTCCAAATTATTTTTTATACCGTAAGAAGCAATTTGTAATTTAGGCTAACCACATAGATTAATTTTGCATTTATCACTCACTATTTTACTTGGATCACTATTTATTTTATTTTATTTTTTAAAATTTTTTTAATATTTCCTCACAAGAGGGGGATAGTGGATTCAAACTAGTGACCTTCGCTTTCGTCAAAAGATGATTCTATTGGGGATTGGATCCCTAGCTCATTGAGATATTTTTGGTATCGGATCACTATTCTCTATATTAATACTAATATGATAATATGTAATTTTAAAATAATAATTATTATTTAATAAAATCAATGATATAAACTTACTCTGAAAATTTAAAAAATCTTAATCATAATTA
>NC_081550.1:3434525-3442017 GCF_901000735.1 Corylus avellana
TTGTTCCAGACAATTTTTCTCTCTGTACTACAGATAGAAAGCCAAGGTTACTGGTGAACATGGCATCGAAAGTCAGAGTAGCAGGTATTTGAATTAGCACATCTCGTTAATGGGTTCTAGAGAATCACATGCTTGATATCTCATTTTGAATACTGTTGAGCTATTTGGATCTTCCGAGTCCTTTGCATTGAATTATTTGATAGTTTTTGTTTGTTTACTGGTATATGCTTAAGGCACCTTCTTGCTCTTCGATTGCGCATGCAGTTCTGGTATGGGCCGACGTACTAGCAGGGTACGCCATGTGGGTGATGATGACATACTTAACAAATGTATGGAAACTTGACATCACACATGCTGCTGCAATCGTAAATGTGTTTACAGGTGTAGCATTCATAATGCCTATAGCCATGGCCTTCCTTGTAGATGCTTTCCTAGGCCACTATCGAATGCTCTTGCTCTCCAGTCTGGCTTACAGCTTTGTAAGCTTTCAGAATTTCCTTCATTTTTTACGCATTTCTACTAAATTACCTATATATGGTGGCACATTTTTGCTTAAATTGCTTTAGTTATATTCTCGCTTCATATGCCATACATAGTAATTAATATAGATGCAACAAAGAAGAATGGATAATCAAGGAGAAACATCATCTAAATATATAATATCACTCCGGCCATGATATGATCATATAGCTACATGTGTTAATTATTTTGAGCGAGGAATGTTATGCTACAGGAAGGGTAAGGCTTTTATTTTTCTTTTTCTCTTTGTTTAATTTTCTGTCGCTGCAGGTGTCAAGTATGTTTATCGGTGTTTGATGCTCCTATGACAATGTAATTAGTCTGAAAATATTATCCAATTCAAATTCTTTTGCATCCTACATATATAGGTGTCTAAGATGAGCCCAGCCATTTTGTAGAACTAAGTTCAATTAAACCCGATTCGGTCTCGGTTTGAATAATAAATTAGTCATTCGTGAACATAATAATAAGTTCGAATATTAAACAAGACATACTCGTATAAACTCGGTTTGGATAAGCTCAAATAAACTCGCATAACTTTCATTTTTACAATTTTTATAGTATTATTTTGCATTTTGTAATAAGAACATCGATCTTAAGTAAAAGTGAATTCTTTTACTAATTAATATGATAAATATAACTTGAATTATTGTTGCTGTGAGTTTAGGTTTAAAGATTTGTGTGTACATGATTAGTATCTTTGAGAGTATGTATGGGTATATGCATGTGTGTATGCGTGTTTGTGCATGTGCATAATATATATAAACTCGAGATTGAATTATTTAAGATTCAAGTTATTTTATTTAATAAACTCAAATGATAAAATTTTAACAATAACTAGTTAATGTATGATTAGTATGAATTTATGAAAAAATAAAAAATCTTGATATTTACTTTATATAAGAAATAAATAAGTTAATTGAGCAACTAATGATCAAGCTTGAATTTGTTCGAAAAATAAATTAGCCATGCTTGAACAAAATATCTAGCTTGATAATAAGCTCAACTTGTGTTCGAAATAAAATTAAATGAATAAAGCTTGAATATTCAATACTCGGCCTAACTCACCTCCAATAAAGTCCTAATCTAACAAGTTTTGACAGGGTCATAGAACTTCTACCAGAAGATGTACTAATAATTTGGTGTGACAACAGGGGATGAGCTTATTGGCAATGTCAACACCACCAGTACTTTCTAGATATGCCGGAAACTGTAATGCATATAAGCCAGAGTGCATAGGTGATACCCAAAAGGCTCTGTTCTACACAGCATTAGCCCTCATAACTGTTGGGATATCTGGTCATATAACATCCTTAAAGTCTTTTGAGAAACAACAAGAAGAGCCAGACCAAACACCAAATGGTCAACTAACAAGTGCAAGAGTACAAGAAGACCAAACACCAAATGGTCAACTACCAGAAGATCTAGGGAAATTGCTAGGCTTCTTTGTTGTGATTCTTGTTGTACCTGTTGGAGGAATTGCGCTTCAATATATAAAGCCGTGGTCTGTCCGATTTGGAATACCAGCAATATGCACAGTAATTGCAACTATTCTGTTTATAAAGCGGTTCATGTTCATACAAATATGGACATGATATACCAGAAGGGAGTCCTCTCACAATTATTTTTAGAGTTTTTATAGCCTCTGCATCCAAGATGTTCTATTCACAGGACGCTAATGATCAGCTCAATGGAAATCCTCTTAGTCTCACCCCGAGCCTCAGGTTCTCTCTCTCAACCTTGAAACTTGATTATTCGAAGTAGTTATTTAAAAGTCCAAGTGCTTTGCAGGACATTTTCTTCTATGTATAAAATTTTATTTTATTTTATTATTTTTTTTTTCTTTCAATTTACTAATTTCTAGTACTTTGCAGGACAAAATGTACTTGGCTGTTAGTTTTGACATACAAAATTGTACACGAATAGCCTAAAATGTTTTCTGGAACTTAATTATTTTTATGTAGGTGCCTTGACAAGGCTGCCATTATAGTCCCAAGCACAACTCAACAGCAACATGAACAAAATAGATGGAAACTTTGCAGGGTGACAGAAGTAGAGAAAACAAAATTTTTTATACGCATGATTCCCATGTGGATGACTTTCATTATGTGTGGGATCGTCAGTTCTATAGGAGCTACTTATTTTATAGAACAAGCAAACAATATGAATCGCAATGTTGGAAGATTGGAGGTCCCTCTTCCTATTCTACTAATTTTATATGACATTTCAAAATCAATATTTGCTAGCTTTTATCTTAAAGTAGCAAAAAAGTTACCAAAAAGATATGCAGGCCCCATTGGAATGGTAGTAGCAACGTTATTTTCTATACTATGTTGTATCACGGCTGCAAAAGTGGAGACAATGAGGTTAGACGCGATCAAAAGACATGGGATACTTGACAAACCTAATGAGAAAATCCCAATGAGCATGTTCTGGCTTCTTCCACAGTTTCTCCTTCTTGGTGCCCTTGATGGGTGCTCTGGTTACCTTCTTGGTGACCGTGATAAAATCTCTGGTTACGACATTGCTTGTTTCTTCATCGGTCAAGTTCCTGATGCTTCTATGAGCATTTGCTTGCTATTTTTCACTCGAGGTGTGTTTGGAGTGGGACTTGTGGGTAGCGTGCTTTCGGTTTATGTGGTGGGTAAGATTAGCGAAAGGGGAGGAAAACCGAGTTGGTTTCAAGAAACACTGAATAAAAGTCGATTGGATAACTACTATTGGACACTGGCAGTACTGAGTTCCATAAATCTTTTTCTTAGCATCTTTGTGGCAATTTGGTACAGCTATCAACACCCATCAATTGAAGAGATTAGAATTCCAGGTATCAAGAATCTAACATGCCTTATAATGATGATGTACAATGTTGCTGTTGTTGTGGATAGTAGTACTTTGAAGGATTGCTTTTTATAACCCATTTCTCTTGTATTGTCCAATTTAATGTTCCGACATGTATACCATGCATGTATTCATTTGAGTTCATCAATGCAATGTTCATTAACACTCATCCAAGAGATATAAGAGTGACACAATAGAGACTTGTAGCATTACTCTATTATTTGTTGGAGGTATTAGCTTCTTGGAAGGCCTACAACAAGAAAAGAAAATAGTCTTTCTTGCTTTAAAATCGTCCTAGAGGCCCTGAACTATAGTGATTCTGGCTTTGACATTCCTAAAGTGTGCCTTGGACCTACTTATGGGTGTTATAGCTATTTGTTTAGAAATAGTCTTATGAAAAAAGATGAATGTTACGCTTTCCAAGAGTTCTCCAAAATTTGATCTCTAAATAATGTGTCACAATTTCATGAAATTGTGATACATTTTTCAAAATAATAGATTATATAGGATTGTAGATCAGCATTTGAAAATCTAATTTTGAATAAATTTTTGGAGAAGTGTGGCATTTTTCATGAAAAGAATACGAATCTTATTGTTCGGCACTTCCACCAAGCACTTAATGGTGAACAAACAAATAGTTCAATACATATTCCAAATGATACGGACCAATTAATAACGAAACACATGAAAAGAGATAAATGAGTTACTTTGAAAGGGCCTTAATCTCCAAGACATAGTAAAACTCTATTATGACTCAATGCCTCCAAAACACAATAAACAGTATTGCATAGAAAAACAATAATCAACCACACTATAAACAGTATTGCATAGAAAAACAATAATCAACCACACTTCAGTATTGATATAGTTCGTCCTTTAAATAGAAGAACAAGAGACGACGGATTTATATGAGAGATTGATTAGGTCTTGACTTCTAGGACTAGGACTGAAACTAACTCTGGTAAAGAAATAACTAGGATTCTGACTCTACTAAGAAAATTGAATTAAAGATCTATGGAGATATACTCCTTATTGGACTCTAATCAGACACCAGATAAGAATTAGAATTACAGCAATTTTTCCTTGAAACAATTTTTTCACTGCAATTTAATACGAGAATTAGAATTACAGCAGAGGTGACACAGAGAAGAGGGATGTGCGCGTACAAAGTTCATGGCCTCACCTTGTTTCCTTGAAACATTTCCAAATCCAGTATTCACCACCACTCTTAAGTCTTAAAGAGTGACCTTGCGTACATCATGAAGGAAAAATGGCCAGTCTTCTAATCAACCCATTTCTTCTGTATAATTTTTGAAAATGAAAATGAAAAAGAAAATTAAAATCAGCTTATTCTCTCTACTCTCAAATAGAAATGGTGAAAGCCCAATGTATTATTGTTGGCCTTTCCGTGTACCCCATGCGCTGGTAATGAAATCTTGCTTAGTATAAAAAAAGAAAAAAGAAAAAAGAAAAAACAGAAATGGTTAAGATTTGACAAAGTAATTACTTCTAATTTGAGAAGCAAAGTAACCTGCATATCCAATTATGGATTGCTGCACATCAGAATGTGGGAGACACATATTGATTAGAAAAAGATTGAGTAACTGACCTTCGTTAAGCTCTACGAATAATTCTTCAGACATTGCTTTGTTAAGATCTGTTGCCGCCCTATTTGCCATTTCATTTTCCAATGAAGTTAAAGAAGCTATATATGGAGAAATGAGCAGTGCATGTTAATCGTGATGATTGAGTTCCATCAAAATAAATTCGATAGAGTAAGTTTCAAATACGAATTGTTAGATATATTTCAATGGCTTTTATATATAACTAGAATATAACCCGCGCTATGCGCGAGATTCTTCATTATAATTTAATTTCAAAAACTTAAACGCATTTCATCTTACTTTTCATTATAAGTTAAAGTAGGCATGTGCAAAAATATATCACGTCTCTTTTAATGAAAATATATACTAAATGTTATACACCAGACATTACTGAACATGTACTTTTTCTTTTTTTGAAGTGTACCAAATATGTACTTAATGAAAAGTATAAAAGAAAAAAAAATAGCAAGAAAAAATATTGAATTTTGATTATCAAAATATTAATAGAAAATTAGTAGGAAACTTTGATATTGTTGATGTGATACTTATTATATTTCAATACAAATAAAACCCATAAAGTTTTAATCATTTCAGAAAAATACAGAGTAAAATAAACAAAATCTTACAAAGAATATATATCATTCATTCTTTTTTGAAATAGTAGTAATTGCTTTCTCATTAAAATAAATCAACCGATGGAACGATATGCTTCATGGTTACAATGTATGAGATACAATCAAAATAAAATTTTCACTCAATAAACAAAATCTTCTCTTCTTTTTAATACAAAATAAAAAAATGCTAGAAAATCCGAGTAAATCACAAAAACGAAAAAAAAAATCCAATAAAATATTCAAATGAATTAAAACAAAAATCTTATTGGTGTAATACCTATTATATTTCAAGACAAAGAAACTTTCTAGAGAAACAAACATAAAAATAATTAATTTATCGTTGTGAAAAATTTATACATAGATACGCAAAGATAAATCCAAGCAACAAAATTTTCAATTAAATAGAAACCCTAGACGGAATCAAATACAGTGCAAAAATAAAAAAAAAATTTTATTTTTTTTATTTTATAAGTACATAATAAAACAAAATATTACACTTAGCATTTAATGCGATCAGATAAATCCTCTGAGGTTCAATGCTTAATTATCTCTTAGTGTTTCGAAAGAGTTTCTATTTTTTTTTTTTTTTTCACAAACATCAAATAAACACACTATAATCTTCCATTAGCCCACCAAAAATCCAAATAATTTATTATCTTAATTCAAAAGTTGCAATTTTCATCAAAGAACAAACTGAAAAAAAAACCCTACAAATACAGTTAATACTCAATTATAATTGTTTGGAGATGGTTGTGTTATTCTTATTAAGGGTTCGTTTGAGATTACAGTTTTAATAAGTACAATTTTAAAAATTAATTTTTTAAAAATTGCGTTTTTGAAAGGTTAAGAATAAGAATTACTTCAGGATTGAATTTTTAGGTTATTATTGTTGAACAGTGGAGAGAGAGAGAGAAAAAAAAAAAAGAAGTTAATTCTTGAAGTTGTAGTTTTTCTCAAATAAAAAACATACACATGGAAGATTAAGAAGAAGAATTACATTAGGTTGATTTTTTAGGTTGTTATATTTGAAGAGTTGAGAGAGAGATGTAGGAAGAAAAAAAGAAGTTAAATCGGTGAGAGAGAGAAAAAAAAATCTGAAATAATTGGGAGATCTTTATTTTGTAGGCCTTATTATTTTGTAGATAATCTATTATTAATCAAATTGTTTTTCAATGGCTTATTATTTGGAAAAAAAAAAATTCTTATTTTATAAATTATCTATTATTACATGCACAAAGTATATGTAAAAAAAAAAAAATCGTCTTCTCTAACCTTTTCTAAATTTGAATTAAAAATATTAAAGTGACTAAAAGTATTAATTCATAATAATTTGATTTGTATTATTTGTTTCCTTATTTGATTTGGACATTAATAATACTTAATTTTGTGCATTAAATGTTTGAATTTAATGAAATCACATATAAGGAAAATTATTGAAATAAATGCCTTTAATTAAGCTAATTTAATGACCGGTTCACTATTGAAAAACTGGTTCACTCTTAAAAAATTATACCTTAAAAAACCGGTTTATTCTTTTAAAAAAAAAGAGTTCACGCCACATGTTGCAATATTAAGGCACTTTTGAGAGTGATTTGGCTTTTATATATATGATTGACATATATATTTGATTAGAATGTATCATGTATGGTAATGGTGCCAGTAATTAGCAAAAGTAGAGAGTACTAACCTACAGCAAAAGAAAATGACGATCCCAAACTGACCGGTTTGCCACTGACGTTGAGGGGACTGGTAGGTTTGTTACTGATGTTGATGGGACGAGTATATGAGAATTATCAATCTCCAGGTCAGGAATTAATGTGCTCAGTAATTGTACTTCATGCTAATCCTCCATAATGAGATTGTCAATGAGCATTAGAAACTGCAAAGATGGGACCATTGGAAGAGCCCTTAAGGAAT
>NC_081550.1:3442117-3450444 GCF_901000735.1 Corylus avellana
ATGATATACTACACAGAAGGATAACTACAAAGAGTATGACAAATACTTACATCCTCTATGAATTTCCAATCTAAGTCAGGCACTAAGAGATCATGTTAGGACTGTGACAGGTTAAAGTAAAATACACAGAAAGGACAACTTACAGGGCGATTGATGTTCTTGTCATCTCCATTTACAATTGGTTTGGCAGCTACGTGCTCATGTGGAAATAAATCTCTTTTATGAGCAAAAGTATGGACATGATCTACAGAACTGTTAGGCTTGTATTCCTTTGTAATTGTGGCAGGAGTATTAGCACCCTTCCCAAAGAGACCACCACCACCAAATGCTCTAGAAGAGGAAAAAATCGTACCCCTCATACGATCCAGATACCTAGTTCCAGAATTTCCCCGGCTAAAACTGTTTGCAGATATACTTCTCATCACATGTCCAGTCTTGGTGCTCTGGCCTTTGACACTTTCTGTCCCAGATTTCTGATGTTCCCGACGATCAATCTCGCTCTTCCTGTCCGATTCTCGCTTTCGCTCATTCTCCTTACCTACTCTTTTTTCTAGCTCTTCTACATCAGAATTGCTCTTACTTGACCCTTTGTCTTTCTCTTTTCTTCTTTCATGACGCCTCTTTTCTGCTTCCTTCTTACCATCTTTCTCCCGGACAGGTGATGATATTTTGCCACGATCTTTTTCAGCCTCCATTTTCTCATCCCTCAATCTCCTACGTTCCTCCACCAGTCTTGCAACCTCCTCCCTCTGCTTTCGCTCTTCCTCCTCCAAAAGCTCCTTCTCTAACCTAGCCTGTCTCTTCTCCTCTGCTTTCCTGCGTGCTTTCTCTCCTCTACTTTCAGGATAGTTCACCCCATTCTCACCCTTCTTAACCATGCATGAGAGTGAAGCCTCAAGGAAGAAGGAGCTCTGGAAACTCTCTAAACACTCAACCAGCAAAGACAAAAGACTCTGCTTGGTGGGATTTATCAATAAATGAAGGCAACTCCAGCACTGACAAACTCTAAAGGCGCATTAAACTCCTTACGCCTTACGGTCCGGTCCCGCTTCTCTCTCCCTGTTTTTCAACCCAATTTGTGGGGCTAACGTCTGACGTTCTTTTGTTCTGAGAACCAACAACAAGACGAACAGGAAGATGTAGAATTGAAGAAGAAGATAAAGAAGAGGCTTTGGGAGAAGGAAACAAAAGTGCAAACATGAAGAGAAACACAGCGAGAGATTTCCGCGGGACCAGAGCTCATTGCAACGGCATCCCTTCCTTCAAGCGTCTGCTGCGTCGGTGGCTTGCCGCTTGGTGTATCGGGTGGTTTGTAGCACTGTCCGTATGGTCCGTATGGAACTTGAGGGTTTCAAGAATTCACACGTAAGATACAAAAATTCTACTTAGGTGGACTTAAGTGAAACGGTTCGTTTCATTCAAATAACGGCAGTTACCAAAAATTAACGGTATGGAGTTTCTAGTAGTTTCGCGTGACCCAATGACTAAATTTCCGAAAAAAAAAAACCAGGGAGTTTTTAATAAAGGCGCGTTTACCTAAGGATTTTATATCTAATTTCCCTTAAACAAATAAACAAATTACTCAATGAACAATAACACAAACTAAAAAATTATCAACTAAAAAGAACGATAAGAAACCCTCTCTCACTATTATTTCCTGAATTTAATATAAAATTCATAAAAGAAAAGTAATCATTTGAATAAAAAATAATATATAAATTAGAAAAAAGGGACAAAAACAAAAATGGAAGAACATAGGCACTAGAAATAAAGATAAGAAAAAAAAAATGAAAATACTAATATAATTGAAAATAACTGTTCTAGCAAAAAAAAAAGAAAAAGTATAGTATAATTTTTCATTGAGAAAAAAACGATTGGAAAAGTGAAAAGAATTCTTCTAGGAAAAAACCAATGTCGTCCACTAATTAAGCATGTAAACAAATAAACAAATTACTCCATGAACAACAACACAAACTAAAAAATTATCAACAAAAAATAACAATAAGAAACTCTCTCACTATTATTTCTTAAATTCAATGTAAAATTTAAAAAAGAAAGTAATCATTTGAATAAAAAATAATATATAAATTAGAAAAAAAAGGGACAAAAACAAAAATGGAAGAACATAAGCACCATAAATAAAGATAAAAAAAGGAAAAAAAATGAAAACACTAATATAAGTGAAAATAACTGTTCTATCAAAAAAGAAAAAAAAAATGTAGTATAATTTTTCATTGAGAAAAAACGAGTGGAAAATTGAAAAGGACTGTTCCCAAAAAAAAAAAAAAAGAAAGAAAGAAAAGAACTGCAGTATAATTTTTCATTGAGAAATAATGATTAGAAAATTGAAAAGAACTATTCTAGCAAAAAAATAAAGAAAATAATTGTACTATAATTTTTCATTGAGAACTGAAAACTCCCTCTCTCTCTCTCTCTCTCTCTCTCTCGTCTTTTTCTTGAATTGAGTGTGAAATTTATAAAGGAATATTGAGATATAAATAAAAAGTAAGAGAAGAAAAAAGAAAAATAAACAGAGAGAGAAAGAGAGAATTTGGGGGAATAGGATCCTCTTCGGTCCATTTTAGACTCGAGAATATCCAATTAATGGTTAGGATCTCTTTAGAGAGATTTTGAGGCGATAAATAGGACATCTGTCCCATTAATATAAAAAATAATAAAATATTATTTGTATTTTAAAAATAATTAAAAAACAAAATAATAAAAAATTAAAAGAAAATAATAAAAAAGTTGGGTGGTCGGTCACCCCAGTTGGGCCTGGGGTGGCTTTGGCCATCCTAAATCGTTAGAGACACTTGTCTTATTTTTCAAGGGTAATTTGCAATTTGCTACGTCTCAAGAAATTAGCACACGTCGTAAATTTTATAGGCACTATGGTGGTTGCCAATACTAAAGGTATCTCAAGTAGCAAATGATGCTTGATCCTCAAAATAGCAATTTTGAGCCAAAATCTACGTCAAAGAATTAATCATCATAGAAAAACATGCCCAAGTGCTAGCCATCAAAGTAAAAGGAACTCAATATCAAATTTCATTTGAAAAAAAAAATTAATAATCAATAAGAAGATTTTTAATACGTAAATCAACACTTTTTTCCATAGGTTTAAACGTTGCCTTAGGATAACTTAAAGGTTTTCTTAAATCGAACAACAATAAGAGTGTAATAATCAAACACTTTATGATTTGCTTGATTTTTTTTTTTTTTTTTAATTAAATGAGAAAAAAGGTTACAGGAATGATTTGCTATCAATATGATTGAGTTTTTCACAATGTAAATTTATCTTATTTTCAATTACATATATTATAATTTTTTTTGTAAAAAAAATATTATTTGTAAACCTAGAATTTATCATTTTCTTTTTGGCATGGAGGTGCTGGGTTGAGCTGTAATTAGCAGATGACTTTACAAACAGTAGGGGAGAAGAGACTTCTCCCTTCTATTTGCCTCATTACTGATTCAACGCGTGGGGCCATGCTTCTATTTTAATTATAATTTTTTTTTTTTTTACGTGTGGGGCCATGCTTCTAATTGGATTGAGTATATAATTTTTTTTTCAAATAATTTTTTTTTAAAAAATAATTTTTATAAATAAAATTGAATAAAATTGAATAAATAGAATTTTTAAGTCAAAATATATTTTTCTTCAAAAGTTTTATTTTTAAACTTTTGTAAAAATGCATTTTGATTATTTTTTTTTTTTTAAAAAAAAAAAATTTGAAATTTTTTACCAAACATGCATATTTTGTTTAACATAACTAAACATATATTTTAAACCTTTTAATGCAATCCTACCTAAGTGTACGGTAAAATCACAAAAACATGTTGCATGACAATGGAAAATGGGTTGGAAAAGGCTGAAAAGCAGAATAAAGTCACTTGAACCTGGTTCTTTTTTATCAGCATCAGGTTCGAATTTGACAACCTCTCTAGAAACTAGAAATGCTACTTTAGGAAAATAATATTTGTAACTCATCCTGCAATACTCACTCAACAAACAGAAATATTTGCATTTCTTCTTACTTGGTGCCATCAAAAAGCCATATATGGCAGACCTCGTGGCAGAAACAATTCTGGATGGGGTCATTAAGATTAGTTTTGACTTGATCAAGGAGACGTATTCTTCGATCCGTGGCGTGAAGGAAGATGTAAAGAACCTCTCAAGGAAGCTCACTGCTATCAAAGCTGTGCTTGTAGATGCGGAGAAGAAGCAACTGAACAATCAACAACTAAAAGATTGGCTCGGAAAGCTCAAGGAGGCTGACTTTGATGCTGAAGACTTACTGGAAACTTTTGCAGCAGAAGCTTATCATTGGAAAAAGAGGCAGACGACGGTACGTAACTGCCTACCTTATTTTGGTAAAGCATCCTCTCAATATGATACTGCACATAAGATCAAGGATATTTCAAAAAGATTTGATATAATTGCTGAAGAAAAAAACAAATTCCATCTCAACATCCAAGTTAATGGCGGTAGGACGTACACTGAGATACCAAACTACACGGGCTTTTTTGTGGATAAGTCAGAAGTAGTTGGTAGGGAGGCTGATAAAGAAAAGATAATACATATGATGCTATCAAATGAATTCGATAAAGAGGGCGACGTTTCTGTGCTTCCAATCATAGGGATGGGAGGCCTGGGCAAAACAACTCTTGCTCAACTTGTCTACAACGACGAGAGGGTAAGTTCCCATTTTGAATCAAGAATGTGGATTTGTGTCACTGTTGAGTTTGGAGTCACGAGGATTCTTAAAGAAATGATACAATTTCTTTCTCCGATGAAATTGGATGACAGCTCCACAAGCTACCTACAGTCTCGGCTTCTAGAATTCTTGAGAGGAAAACATTTCTTACTTGTTCTAGATGATGTGTGGACCGAGGATATCTCAAAATGGGATTCCCTGCGAGTTCTCTTGAAACAAGGTGCAAAGGGAAGCAGAGTTTTGGTAACCAGTCGGATTAGCAGGGTTGGAGAAATTATAGGCACTCAACCTTCCTATCCTTTGGCATATTTGCCTGAAGATGAATGCTGGTCCTTGTTTTCAAAGATTGCATTTGGGAATATTCGCACTACTTTATCCATTGAAACACGGAAAGAATTGGAAGATATTGGTAGAGAAATCGTTAGAAAGTGCGAAGGTCTCCCGTTGGCAGTCAAGGCAATGGGAGGTCTCTTGCGCGGTCACATTGATGATGTAAGCAAATGGCGGCAAATTCAAAGTAGTGCAATATGGGAAATAGAATATCGGGACCCTGAAGCTGACAATCTCAAAGTTATGGATATTCTAAAATTGAGCTATGACCACCTACCTGCTGATCTAAAGCGTTGTCTTGAGTATTGCTCCTTATTTCCTAAGTCCCACTTGTTCTACAAGGAAGAGTTGGTCAAACTCTGGATAGCTCAAGGATTTATACAATCAAGTGGACATGATACAATGGAGGAGGCTGGAAATGCAAAATTTTGTGAGCTCGTAATAAGGACTTTCTTTCAACAGATCTTAGTGCCCCGTAATTTGTTGTTTCAGTTACTAAATACTCCGACGGCAAATATGAGAAAGTTTTTATGTAACGAGTTTATCCAAAAAGGAACAACCCAAAAATTGCTTGAACATGATTCTATAAAATTGAGATCCCTGGGCATCACTGTCGATGACTTTCCACAATATCAATCCTTTGACTACACAGAGATATACATCATGCATGATCTTATCCATGACTTGGCACAATTAGTGTCAAGCCCCAATTGCTATCAGGTGAAGGAAAATGAGTTATGTAGTTTCTCTGAACAATCTCGTCATGTGTCCTTACTCGGGAAAGATGTCCAGGAGCCCGTGTCGGAGATTGTCAATAGAGCTACCAAGTTGCGGTCACTTCTACTGCCTGAGTCAATTGAAGCTAACTCGAGTGGCCACTTGAAAAACTTTGGTCAAGCCTTTCATAAAGTCTTTCATTCATTGAAATACATGCGTGCGTTGGATCTTAGTTCAAGCCTGATCTTGGAATTGCCTGAATCAATTGAAGAGTTGAAGTTGTTGCGCTACCTCGACCTCTCTAGAACAGAAATCAAAGTTCTCCCTAACTCAATTTGCAATCTCTTCAATTTGCAAACATTAAAACTCTTGCGGTGCATTTGGCTTTTTAGTTTGCCCAACGACCTAGGAAATTTGGTTAATCTTCGACATCTTGAGCTTGATGATATGTTCTGGTTCAAGCTCTCCATGTTGCCACCAAGTATGGGGAACTTAACCGGTCTCCACAATCTGCCCGTATTTCAGGTTGGCCGCGAGAAGGGATATGAAATCGAACAATTGGAGAAAATGGCTCATCTTTCTGGAACATTGCATATCTCAAAGCTAGAGAATGCAGCTAGTGCAGGAGCCGCCAAGTTGAATGAGAAGAAGAGCCTTCACAAGTTGGTGTTTGAATGGAGTACTGATAGAGTTGTCAACACACAAGATGAAGCAACTGAAAACAGTGTACTAAAAGATCTACAACCCCACTCGAACCTCAAAGAGCTTCAAATTATACGTTACAGGGGCAATGAATTTCCTGTTTGGATGAAAGAAGGGCAGCTCCAACATTTAGTCAGTCTTACCTTGAAAGGTTGCCTAAAATGCAAAACCCTCGATCTAGGTGATCAGTTACCCAATCTTCGAGAGCTCTACATCAAAGGTATGCAGGAGTTAGAGAAATGGACGGAGGTTGAATGCCGTTCCCTTTGCCGTCTAAAGTTTTGTAATTGTCCCGAGCTAAGGGATTTGCCTAGCATCTTTCCAAATTTAGATTACTTGAAGATCAAGAGCTGTAATTCCTTAAGGGCTCTTCCAGTGGTCCCATCTTTGCAGATTCTAAAACTTATTAACAATCTTATTCTGGAGGATTGGAATGAAAAAGTGCTGGAGCAGGTGGAAGCTATTAATGATCAATATCAACGTGAAACCATGAGGGACCGTCCCTCTTTCAGTCGATTGGCAACACTGAGAGTAAAAAGCTGCCCCAAGCTGCAGGCCTTGCCACGGCTCTTCTCTCCACAAAAGCTGGAGATCAATCGGTGTGAGTTGCTGACCACTCTCCCTCCACCACCCCACGACCGACGTCTTTTTCAGATAACACTGGAAGGATGTGATGATGGAGCATTGGTGGGGGCAATACGAGAAACAAGCCCTCTAGAGTCGTTGGTTATTTCCAGCATCTCAAACATATCCTCACTTCCCAAATGGCCCCAACTTCCAGGGCTCAAAGCGTTGTACATTCGTGATTGTAAAGATCTGGTGTCCTTGTCCAACGGTCAAGAAGGGTCGCTGCGAACCTTGACCTCTCTCTACTTACTTTCCATCCGAAATTGTCAAAAATTGGAGACACTAAATGAGGAGCTACCCACTACGCTGGAGTGTTTGATTATCGCATCATGCCCCCTTCTCAACTCATTTTCATTGAAGAACATCCCTTCACTCAGTGACCTGTACATTGAGGACTGCCCTATGCTTCAGTCCTTGCCCGGGGATGGGCTCCCCAGCTCTCTTAAACATTTGCAAATCCAAACATGTCCCCTGTTATCTGAGCGATGCCAAAAGGAGGGTGGAGGAGGTCCAGATTGGCCCAAAATCGAGCACGTTGCTGACCTGGAGATTCATAATTCCCATATAGTCGTCCCCTCAACATCAGTAGCAAACCGCCCAGTACTTTGGTATCGTCATTTTATATGCTGTAGAGGTTAGTACTTTCTACTTTTGCTAATTACAGGCACTTTTACAATACGTGCTAATTTTATATATATATATATATATATATATATATATATATATATATATATAAAGCCATAGAAATATATCTAACAATTTGTATTTGATGCTTTCTCTATCGAATTTCTTTTGATGGAACTCAATCATCTGCTCATTTCTGCATATATAGCTTCATTAACTTCATTGGAAAGAGACATGGTGAAGAAGGCGGCAACGGAAGAAATATTCCTAGAGCACAAAACGAAGGTCAGTCAGTAAATCTGTTTCTAATCAATAGGTGTCTCCCACATGATGATGTGCAATAATCCCTACATATCTTTGTAATTAAGGAGAAAATTGAGACCATGTTTGGTATAACAAAAACAGTAACAGTAATTACAACAGAAAAGGAGGAGAACAAGAATGGTAAAGTCGAACTTTAAATATGCATGTTTCTTTTGCTTCTCAACAGAAAGGAATTTTCGCCCCTTTCTCTTTTTGCCCCCACCAAAAACGTTGCATCATCAATTGTTCTCTTACAAAGACCTTTTTGGTAGTTGGTGAACACCATGGGAGTAGTTTATAATGAAA
>NC_081550.1:3450464-3543743 GCF_901000735.1 Corylus avellana
CGGTTTTGGGCTCACTTTAAACATTTTTTTTCTCATTTTAAACATTTTTTTTTTCCCCTTTTCATGGCCATTTTAGCATTAAAAATTGCTATATACCAAAATCTTGTTAGCCACCTTCTACAAATCTACACATCATATAATATACAAATAAAATTACAACAAAATCATCACTTCACTTGTAGTCTTATACATAAACTCACAAGCAAGTTCATAAACTCACACATAGAAATAAAGTAAAACATAAACAAATTCATAAACTCACAAGCAACCAAAAAAACCAACATATATGGTTAAACTTGAAGCTTGAGGCTCATTTCAATCAACCAAAAAAAGTTCATAAACTCACAACTTATTGTTATTATATATATATAATATATAAATATATATTATATTTAAAAAAAAAGCGGTTAGCGGGTAGCGGTTAGCGGTTAGCGGATTTCCAAAACCTACTAACCGCTAACCGCAACCGCCTAGGCGGTTAGCGGTTTTTACTAACCGCTTTCAAAGCGGTTAGGCGGTTAGGCGGTTAGCGGTTAACGGTTATAACGGTTAGCGGTTAGCGGTTGCGGTTAGGCGGTTTTAAATTTCACCCCTACAAAAAACGTTGCATCATTGAATTGTTCTCCTTACAAAGACCTTTTGGTAGTTGGAAGACACCATAGGAGTAGTTTATAATGAAAAGACCTTAAAAAAAAAAAAAAACAAAAAAAAAAAAAAACAAAAAGGTAAGAAGGAAATCTGGATAAGCAGGAATTCGATGCCTAATTATCTCTTTGGTATTTTGAAATAGCTTTTATTCCTTTTCTGCACAACAAATAAATAAATTTTCGCTTCTTTTACTTTCAAAAACAATAAATCTTCCAAAACATGTCTGAAAATAGCGTAAATCACATAAACGAAGGAAAAAATCCCATTAACATTCAAATGAATTAAAACATAAGATGTCCCTTAATTTAGTTTATTATATCATGTTAAAATCTTTGTTCCCATAGATGTAGTACTCTAGAATGAAAATAACAATAACCTTAAAAAAAAAGAAAAAGAAAATAAGTATAAAAAAGTAAAAAAAAAAAAAATAGAAAGAAGAAACCTTGATTTTGATTATCAAAGCATATAATATAAAATTAATAGGAATTTTTTATATTGTTGGTTTGATACCTATAAGAGCACTCACATTCATACTTCAATAGTAGATTTGATCTTAACCCATGCATGACTCGTAAGATAAATGCCATTCCATGATCTTGCTTTAGCCTTTATTATAAATTCGAGTTTTTTTTTTTTTTTTCTCGATATGCTCTGCTCTCGGTGAGAGAGAGAGAGAGAGAGAGAGAGAGATTACCAGCATGGAGGATTGTCATGGTCGGAGTTGCCTGGGCTGACCGGCATCATGGCCAGGAGAGGTCGTGGCGGCTAGCGGCAGGTTTGGGTAGATGAATAGGAAAAATGGGAAATAGGTTTTTTAGGTTTTTTACTTTTAACCCATATGAGAAATATTAAAATAAAATCTAGTGTTTTAGCTTATTTTGCTCAAGGTGTTCTACACTGATTTGTCCAACCTTCATTAGAGGGTACAAAGGTCTTTGGTTTATGCCAAGATCTTATAAAAATTATTCTCGATGGTAAGAAATGTTTGGCCTTCCTCATTTCTATTTGATTAAGCTGATTTTTATTTTGGTTTTCTTTTTCATTTTCAATAATTATGCAGAAGAAATGGGCTGATGAGAAGACTGGCCATCTTTGCTTCAAGTTGTACGCAAGGTCACTCTATATCTGTTGGAGTCATCGTGAATACTGGACTTGGAAATGTTTCAAGGAAACAAGGTGATCGGTCATGAACCTTGTATGTGCAAGTGTCACCTCTGCTGCAATTCTAATTCTTGTATTAACTAACTTGCAGTGACGAAAACATTGAAGTAGCCAAACTTTCGCATGTTTGTCGTCTGGAAGTGAGAGGAAAATTGAGTACGTCAGAGCTGTCGCCAGAAGTTGTGTATGAAATTGTGTATGTGGTCAAGTTGACAAATGGGGCTTCTGGGTGGGAACTCCCTCTCATACTTAAACTTACACTCCCAGATGGAAGAGTTCAAGTACGCCAAGTAAGCCTTTTGGAGAAGCCTAGAAGACAATGGATTGAGCTTAATTTCGGCAACTTTCAGACCAAGAATGGAGAATCGGGAGAAGTGGTCTTCGGTATTCGTGAGCGTGAAGGACGTCATTTTATACATGGGATCATAATTAAAGGTGCCGTCATTAGGCCAAAACAGACCACTCTATGATCTCTCAAATAAAATGTCTTGTTTTTAGCTCCGGACCTCCTCCTCCTCTGTCTAGAGGCTAGTTGTTCAACATAATGTTTCTAGATAAGTTGTAATTCTGTTAGTTTTACTCCTTGTAATTCACGTGGCTTCTTGATATTACTGTCGTTCTGTTAGTTTAACAGATGACTGCCATAAGAAGGAGCCCAACGTATTAAATAAAGGACTTATGAGGAATTATGTTTTGATGCTTTTAGTCCAGGATATTGAGTATCTCGAAAACATTCCCTATCTTTCTGCTTGGTGTTATTCAGCTATTTCATCTTCTTCTCTCCAAACATTCACCATTAAAACACTTCAAACACTAGAAAATCCCTTACAAATTTGTCTATCAAGGGGCTGCAGTACCTGCAGTAGTTCTGATTTCTCTCCCTCCAATGTAGGAGCATTTTTCTTGTTTTTACCTGAGTCAAGTTTAAATCGTTGGCAGCAGGGTACAAGAGACAACTTGCTGACAGCTTCGTTTTTTTTTTTTTTTTCCAACAATTTTTACTGTTACAAAATTCCACCTACTCCTATAAAAAACATTATTATTTTTGCATTAGTACAGTATTTTTAGCTCGACTTTAATAATTAGACAATACTCCACACAAGTAAGTATAAAATGAAAGAATTGCTACAAATTAAGAAATCAGAATGTTCACTTTAATATAAAAAAATGCGCTTTTATTATTGATGAAAGATAAACTTGATGCTTTATACAAACATTACAAAAAAAAAATTTGTTTTTGACCTTCCGTTTTTGACGTGTCAAGCCACCTTACACGTCACTAAACTTTAGTGACATGTCATTCTTGACGTGTGTGGCACAGTGGCAGATTACAAATAGAATACGCTAGAATCTAATAAAAACTTCATATTTTGCCTATAAAAGTTTATGTGATAAGATACCACATCATCTTCTTTTTGTTTTGTCTTTTTCCCTATACAAAAAAAATGATGTGACATCTTGTCACATGAACTTTTATGAGCAAAATATAAAGTTTTTGTTAGATTCTAACATTTCTCTTAAAATAAGGGTGTTGCTACTAAAATTTTTTTGATGTGTCATTGTTTACCATATCACCAATTGGTGACATGGCAAATCCCACACGTCAAAATATTTTTTTGACGTGCCAATTTTTGCCACGTAACCAATTAGTGATGTGGCAAATACTGACATGTGTAGGATTTGCCACGTCACTAATTGGTGACATGGCAAACAATAACATGTCAAAACAATTTCTAAAATTTTTGACATGGCTACTATTGCCACGTCAGTAAAGAAGGCGACGTGGCAATACTTACCACATCATCAAAAATTTTGACGTAGCATTACTCACACGTCACAAAGATTTTGTGACTTGTTAACTCAACCACATCATAAACTTTACCGAAGTGGCAAAAGTGACACATCCAAGACACATCACCTTGTAGTGATGTGTCACATGTTATGACGCGTCAATAAATTGTGGCATACAAGAAAGTGCAAGTTAAAGAAAGTGCAAGTTAAATAAAGAATCTGAAACTCAAGAAAGTACAAGTTGACTGACCAGAGGCTGAGCCCCGTCTTCGACCTCATCGAGCAAAGCGTGGAGATAAGCTAAATGGCGCCATAGCATCTGATACTCCCTAGCATCAGAAATCCCAGTCGAACTATTCCTCACCAACGCCTCTCAGTCGATCTTCGCCACCTCCTGAAGCAGGGCCAGCACCGTCGTCGCCGTATACCTGCCCAGAAACACACAACCTCACATCAAACCCAAAATCCCACGCCCACCGAAAAATCCCATATTTCAAAAAAAAAAAAAAAAAAAAAAAGGAGGAGAAAGATGGGACCTTTGTAGGAGTGTGGAGGTGTCTTCCTCGCCGATGAAGACCTTCTTGTGCTTCTTATTTTTCTCAAACATTGTTGGTCTTTCTATTATTGTAAAACTAGCGGTAAAGCAAAGAACTTTGAGAGATAGAGAGGGAGAGAGAGGGAGTCCTGGTCGGAACAGGAGTGAAAACCGACCGTTGCAGAGCGCCTGGGAGACACGCACTCCTTGGGGATTTGGTGGACGAAGAAATTTTTAAGAGTGCCTTTTGCTCCACGAATACATAAAAGTGAATAAATCCAACAATTAAGGGTGAGAAAAACCAGAGAAAAAAAAAGCGTCAGGTTTGCTGAACAAACATGTGCGAACTTGTTGATTTTGAACGCTATTTTTTTGATGAATCGTTGAGGGATTGATAAGAACACCCATTTAGAAAACCCAGGTGTTGATTTAGCCTGCTTTCCTCTAAAGCTGCTGTCTTTTATCAATTCAGCAAGATTTAACCTAGGGGAGTCATCATAGGAAATGGGCTTGTTCCTTGGGGGGTGGCCCACCCACCCCTAGGCTGAATTGGTAGCCCACTCCATTTTTTTTTAAAATTATTTATTATTTTTTCATTTTTAAAAAAATTTTATTATTTAATTTATAGTGCAACATTATGTAAAGCATTAGATAGTATTGAACGGCCCAGATTCAATAATCCCACTCATGGGAGGGGATCCGGATCCCAGAAAAACCGCACCCGCCTCCAGTTGTCCAGCATTAGCCACCGTTTTTAATTATATATATATATATATATATATATATTTTTTTTTTTTGGCATCCTTTTCTTTTTTTAATTTTTATTTTGACTCCTACTCCAAAAGGAATTCCCCCCTCCCCCCTCTAAAAAAAAAGATGACCTCTACACTCTCGCCTTGAGACAGAGGAAGGAAATACACGAAAGGGAAGCTGTTTTTTTGTTTTTTTTGGTACACGAAGGGGAAGCTGTTAAGCTCTACGTTAACCGGTACGCTTTTCTCTACTTCTCATTCTCCTTTGCCTTTTCGTTTCTTCGTAATATTGCATTATTCAGGGAATATATACAAAGCGAAATCATCATTGAGCTAGGGTTTATGGATAGCATTTCATTGTCAAACCTTGTTGATTCTGATCCATAAGTTCCTCGAATTTTCTCCTTTGTTGATTAAAGTGATCCTGTGGCTCGATTTGGGCTATCTCTGAAGAAAACTGCCGTTGATTGGGCCGGTACGACCCGACCCGATCGGTTTTCAGGGTTTTACTTGTGATGATGCTAATTTCAATTGCATTGGAACGCATTGAGGAAGAAGGTTTGAGTTTGGGGCTTCCGGGTATACATGAATTCGGGTTTTATTGGTCCGGTATTGAATTCTTCACATTGACTTCTGGGTTAGGAGATTGAAGTCCTAATACACGTGTTTGTATATTTAAGGTTGGTTGTGGTTGGGAGCAACTGGAAATTAGGGTTTCTGTTGGGCCTAGTGCCGGTTGTTTTGTCTCAAAGTTTCAATTCGTTTGATGATAACCATGTTATACTGTATTTAAATCTATTATGTTTGGGGCATTTAAATGTGGTAAGGATTTAATTGCCCCAATTTAGGGTATAAACCTTTTTTTTTCTACTCCAAAAATCTCAAATCATACTCTCTACCCACAAGAAACACATTAGATTACACACACACACACAAAATCCTATTTCTGTATCGAAAATTGTTGGAGCAAGATCGTCTGATATGAACTAAATTTTAATTATAGAAAATACTAGGGAAATCCATTTATTTTTACCTAAATCCTAGGGGGGTGAAAGGGTGGGAGAGGAAATAAAGTGAATATCCTGCATAAAGCCATAAGAGGTGCTTTACTAGATGGATCCAAAACTGAGAAAGTGGTAAAAAGCATGCAGTTGAGTATCAACCTGGAGGCGTTGTTTGTAATAGAATGATTGCGTATGAATAGAACACAATATTCCAGGATGAGATATGTTAATAATCCCTTTTATTGTTTGCAAGAATAATTTGACTATCCTCAGTGTTTGTAAAAGCATATACAACTTTCCAGTCATTGATTGTCTTCTAAGTACAAAACACCTGCATTTATGTGGTCAATTTCTTTAGACAAGATGTGGTGGGAATGTGTCTATTCTTAATGCTCTAATTGCTTGTTTTTTGTTAAGTATGTGTTAATGTTTTTCTTAATCTAAAATTTTGGGATAAGAATTGCTTAATTGTTAAAGAAGGACAAAATTTTTCTCTAAATTGGGTTGGAAGAATTTCCTCGAACTCAATCTATAAAACTGACATGTGTTTTTGAGCATGTGCTACATGAAAAATTTATAAATTGGGTTGGAGGAAATTCATGTCATTGTTAAAAACTATGACATTTTGTTTTACCACCAAAAGTTGAAAAGGAGGTTTCTACAAAGAGCAAACTGAAGGGTTTTCAGTGTAATCTTTGAGATAGGCCCCAAAACGTGGGCTCTATTATGTTCTGTTCGTGGAGGTTGAATTTGGGGAGGAAACAAGCAATTATGAGAAGGGGAGTTCAAAGCAATGGAGGACATAGCATTAACTAGTGGTTAAATGGGGTTGTGTGTGTGTCATGCCTGTCACATGTCACTATTAGTGGTAGTAGTACGTGTCAATGTGGTGGTATTAGTAACTGTCAAGTGTCTTGCATATAGTAAGTGGAATGGAATGCTCATCGAGCAGTCAATGTAGTGGTATTAGTAACTGTCAAGTGTCTTGCGTAGTAAGTGGAATGGAATGCTCATCGAGGAGTGTGAAGAAACTTATCATGTGTGTACTAAGGTTTGACTCCCACTAAAAGAGGATTTTGAGTGTATGCTATTTGTTTTGGTATATACCATTTGATATCAGAGTCGTTGGGTGGGTAGTGTTCAAATAAGGTCCATGGGCCGTATGGGATGGGGTTATGGAAGAAGATCAGAAGGGGTTGGGGGGATTCTTTAGTCATACTAGATTTGAGGTGGAAGATGGCTCTAAGATTAAATTATGGCATGACATGTGCAAGGATCAAGCCCTTAAGGAAGCTGTCCCGGATTTGTATAGTATTGCTTGTGCTATTGATGCTTTCATCACAGAATACTTAATAGTTATATGGTTAATCCCATTAGTGGAATGTAAGCTTTATTAGAGCAACTCAAGATTGGGTGGTGGATGCCTTTGTTTCGTTCTTTAATCTGCTGAACTCCCTTAGATTGAGCCAAAGAGGGGAAGACAAGCTTTGTTGGGCCCCTTCCAAGAGAGGCATGTTTACTATGAGATCTTTTTATAATGTCCTTGTATGTCATGATAACACCCATTTCCCTTGGAAGCGTATTTGGCAAAGTAAGGTTCCCTTAAGAGTGACCTTTTTTGCTTGGACAACCTTAGGAAAGATCCTAACTGTGGATAACCTTAGAAAAAGACATATCATTGTGGTTTTTTTTTTTTTTTTTTGAATGACATATCATTGTGGTTGACTGGTTCTATATGTGTAAGAATAGTGGGGAGTCTATAGATCACCTTGGGAGATTGTCAGTGTATTATGGAATGCTATTTTCAGCCGTGTTGGTCAAGTGGACATAAAATTTCTATAAACACCCTGCATCTAGAAAGTGACATATGTACTTTAAGCATGTGAGAGAAGCACATGATTCCTTATTAATATTATTAAAAAAAAATATGTGAGAAACACATGCTATTAAACAAATATGCATTTCTCACATGTGAAATAGAGGTTGGGTCCTACTTTGTAGGAACTCCTACAATCCAATTTGTTGAAAATTTCTACCCTTTAATTTTTGCCTGTTCTGTATAAATTTTTATAATAAAATGTAAATTACGAAGAGAATAAGGAAGCAAAAATATAGAGAGAACATATAGATGTGGAATTAGTTTGGCCTTAAAGGGTCTACTCCACCACTAGAAAGATAACAATAAAATTACGTCATTATTGGATGACTTGTGTGCAATTTTGTTAACAAGGGTCTAATTTATACAAAAATATGATAGGTGATGTGTGCTAAAAAGTTAACTAAATCCTACATATTTGTTTATATATTGACAACATGATAAATATATATAATAAAAATACATCAAACTATTACAAAATATATATGAAAAAGGCTAGAGGTTAATAAGTTGAACTATTAGATTTGTGAGGTTTACCGTTCACATAAGTCTATAAATCTAATGGTTGATTTGTAAAATAAGATCAGCCAAATATGAAGAAAATATTGACACCAATATATGTAAATATGGTTTGGTGTATATATATATAAAAGCTAGGCCATGTTCATAGTTTTATAAATATATGATAAGAAACGCAACTTGCCCAACTTGTCCATAGACTGACAACGAGATAAATATCTAATTGAAAATAGAAAGAAAGAAAAAACTTCAATCCTGATAAGAAGTGTCAAAATTCTCAAAATACCCATAGGTTTTTTTTTAGAGGAAATTTTACTTTAAACCCTTGAACTACTGTGTGTTTTGAGAAGACCTGTCAAATTTTAAAAATTCTTAATTTAACTCAATGAATTTTTCTATTTTATTCAATTGACCACTCTATTAGGTTTTAAATGTTAAAGTGATCGAATGATCTTTATTGCCTTTGACTTTTTTTTAAAAATAAATTAAATTTACCCTTAATTTTAAATTAAAAATTAAAAATAATTATAAAATATATTTTTTTTTGACCCACGCTGTGTTGCCTTGTCTTTGGTACGCTTTGTTGACTTCATCAGCCTTGTCTCGTATACTTGTTTAAGCTTACCTGTTATTTTATATTGTAGATCCTGCTGCATCACCTAATTTAATTTTACTATCTTTTAATTTCTACTTATTAAAGTGAAAAACGAAAAAAAAAGAAAAAAATGTGTGCATGGGATTATTTTTTATATGGATCCCCAACAATTTTAAAAAATTGTAAATTCCCAACTTACAAAATTTAAGTGGTTCTTAACATCAAAGCATTTGAAAAATGACACATATTAAAAATGTAACATGATATCAAAGCAGCCAAACAAAAATTTTCACCCCAAAGCTTATTCTTCAATTTTGCAGAGACATTTTTTCTTTAAAAAATTAAAAGACAATTTTTAACTCAACTTTTTTATAATATAAAGAGCAAGAATCTAATGAAAAAATATTCAATTCTCAACTATAATATGCCAAATTTTTAATAAGTAGCATTTTGATGTAAAGAAACAACTTAAATTTTGTAATTTGAGAATTGTACGAGAGTAAGAGCTCCGTTGTTAACATTTTTTTTTTTATTTATTAAAATATAAACATTAACAAATATTGCAAATACAAAACATTCCTAAATACATAAAAATATTTTATATACTTATCTAAATAATTTTAGATAAGTATAAATTTTTTTATTTTTTATTTTAATTTTATTCTTTTAATTTTTAAGGGTAAGAAGACTTGACGAAAGTTGGGTGGGACAGGGGGTGACAGATCTGTTCAATCTCCTTGTTTCTTGGTGCCATCAAAAAGCCATATATGGAGACGATCATTAGCACTGCTATATCCTTGATCTCAGATACGTATTCTTCTGTCCGTGGCGTGAGGGTAGATGTAAAGAACCTCTCAAGTAAGCTCTCGGTTACCAAAGCTGTGCTTGCAGATGCGGAGAACACGCAAGTGAACAATCCACAATTGAAAGATTGGCTCGAAAAGCTCAAGCAGGCAGCTTTTGATGTTGAAGACGTATTGGAAACTTTGGCAGCAGAAGCTTATCATAGGAAAAAGAGGCAGAGTGCGTTACGGAACTCCTCTAAATATGATACAGCACATAAGATCAAGAATATTTCCAAAATTTTTGATATAATTGCTGAAGAAAAAAACAAATTCCATCTCGACAAAGTTAATGTCGGTAGGTCTGAGATCCCAAACTACACTAGCTTTTTTGTGGATAGGTCAGATGTAGTTGGTAGGGAGGCTGATAAAGAAATCATAACACATATGATGCTTTCGGATGAATTCGATATAGAAGACAGCGTTTCTGTGATTTCAATCATAGGGATGGGAGGCCTGGGCAAAACAACTCTTGCTCAACTTGTCTTCAACGACGAGAGGGTAAGTGCTCATTTCGAAGCAAAGATGTGGGTCTGCGTCAATGTTGAGTTTGACCTCACGAGGATTCTTAAAGAAATGATTCAATTTCATTCTACCTACAGTTCCGGCTCCACAAGCCACCTACAGTTCCGGCTTCGGGACATCTTGAGAGGAAAACGTTTCTTACTTGTTCTAGATGATGTCTGGACAGAGGATATCTCAAAATGGGACTCCCTGCGAGTTCTCTTGAAACAGGGGGAAAAGGGTAGCAGAGTTTTGGTAACCAGTCCGAGTATCAGGGTTGGGGAAATTGTAGGCACTCAACCTTCCTATCGTTTGCAATATTTGCCTGAAAATGAATGCTGGTCATTGTTTGCAAAGATTGCATTTGGGAATATTGGCACAACTTTATCCCGCGAGAAGCGGGAAGAATTGGAAGAAATTGGTAGACTAATCGTTAGAAAGTGCCAAGGTCTCCCATTGGCAGTCAAGGCAATGGGAAGTATCTTGCACAGTCACATTGATGATGTAAATAAATGGTGGCAGATTCAAAGAAGTGAGATATGGGAAATAGAAGGACTTGGAGCTGACTCTCTCAATGTTATGGCTGTTCTAAAATTGAGCTATTATTACCATCTACCTGCTTATCTAAAGCCTTGTTTTGAGTACTGTTCCTTATTTCCTAAATCCCATGTTTTTTATAAGGAAGAGTTGGTCAAACTCTGGATGGCGGAAGGATACATACAATCCGGGGGAGGTGATATGATGGAGGAGGCTGGGATTGCATATTTTAGTGAGCTTTTACTAAGATTCTTCTTTCATCCCTCAACCATTGACAACAAGGAGATATACATCATGCCTGATCTTATCCATGACTTGGCACAATTAGTGTCGAGCCCCAATTGCATTCAGGTGAAGGACAATGAGCTATGCAGTTTCTCTAAACAATCTCATCACGTGTCCTTGCTCGGTAAAGATGTCAAGCGGCCCATGTTGGAGATTGTCAATAATGCTTTGAAGCTGCGCACACTTCTACTTCCTAGTGGCCACTTGGAAAACTTTGATCAAGCCCTTCAGAAAGTGTTTCATACTTTGAAATACTTGCGTGTGTTGGATCTTAGTTCAACCCAGATCTCGAAATTGGCTGACTCAATTGAAGAGTTGAAGTTGTTGCGCTACCTCGACCTCTCTAGAACAGAAATCAGAATTCTCCCCAACTCAATTTGCAATCTATTCTATTTGCAAACATTGAAACTCCTGGGGTGCCTTTGGCTTTCTAGTTTGCCCAAAGACATGGGGAATTTGGTTAATCTTCGACATCTTGAACTCGATGATATGTTCTGGTTCAAGCTCCCCACGTTGCCACCAAGCATGGGGAACTTGGCCAGTCTGCACAATTTGCCCGTATTTCAAGTTGGCCATGAGAATGGATATGGAATTGAAGAATTGGAGAAAATGACACATCTTTCAGGAGCATTGCATATCTCAAAGCTAGAGAAGGCTCCTAATGTAGGAGCGGCCAAGTTGAATGAGAAGAAGAGCCTTGACAAGTTGGTGTTTGAATGGAGTGACAGAGTTGTCAATACACAAGATGAAGCAACGATTGAAAATAGTGTTCTCGAAGATCTACAGCCTCACTCAAACCTCAAAGAGCTCCAAATTTTACGTTATAGGGGCAATGAATTTCCTGCTTGGATGAAAGAAGGGCAGCTCCAAAATTTAGTTAGCCTTACCTTGAACGGTTGCCTAAAATGCAAAATCCTCGCTCTAGGTGATGAGTTACCCAATCTTCGAGAGCTCTACATCAAAGGTATGCATGAGTTAGAGAAATGGGTGGAGGTTGAATGCTACTCCCTTCGCCTGCTAAAGTTGAGTAATTGTCCGGAGCTAAGGGAGTTGCCTAACATCTTTCCAATTTTAGATTACTTGAAGATCAAGAGATGTAATTCCTTAAGGGCTCTTCCAGTGGTTCCATATTTGCAGATTCTAATACTTATCGACAATCTTATTCTGGAGGATTGGCATGAAGTAAATCTGGTGATGGAAGTTGATAATGATCAAGGCCAACGTAAAACCAGTCCCCAACCCTCTCTGATTGAATTGTTAGAACTGAAAGTAATAAGCTGCCCAAAGCTGCAGGCACTGCCAGAGATCTTCGCTCCACAAAAGCTGGAGATCAGTCAGTGTGAGTTACTGACCACTTTCCCACCACCACAAAATGCCCGACGTCTTCAGCATTTAGCACTGGATGGATGTGATGACGGAGCATTAGTGAGGGCAATACCAGATACCAACTATCTAGACTCGTTGGTTATTTCCAGCATCTCAAACATATCCCCACTTCCGAAATGGCCCCAATTTCCATGGCTCAAGGCGTTGTACATTCGTGATTGCAAAGATCTGGTGTCCTTGTCCAACGGAGAAGAAGGGTCGCTGCAAACCTTGACCTCTCTCAAACTGCTTTCCATCAGAAATTGTGAAAAGCTGGAGACACTAAATGAGGAGCTACCCATTTCGCTGGAGTGTTTGATTATCGCATCATGCCCCCTTCTCAACTCATTTTCACTGAAGAACCTCCCTTCACTCACTGACGTTTACATTGAGGACTGCCCTTTGCTCCAGTCCTTGCCCGAGGATGTGCTTCCCAGCTCTCTTCAACATTTGCTAATCAAAACATGTCCCCTGTTAACTCAGCGATGCCAAAAGGAGGGTGGAGGAGGTCCAGATTGGCCCAAAATTGAGCACATTCCTGACCTGGAGATTGACAATTCCCATATAGTCTTCCCATTAACATCAATAGCAAAGCCACCAGTTTGGTGTTTTCTACTTTTGCTATGCTGTGGAGGTTAGTACTTTCTACTTTTGCTAATTACTGGCATTAGTACACAATACATTCTAATCTTAATATGCCAACTATAAAAGCCTCTGAAATATAAGAATTTGTCTTTGAAGCTTACTCTATCGAATTTCTTTTGATGGAACTCTATCATCACGATATAGAACGATTAACATGCCCTGCTCATTTATGCATAGCTTCTTTAACTTCACTGGAAGAAGAGACGGTGAAGAATGCGGCAACAGATCATAACAAAGCACAGTCCGGAGAAATATTCCTAGAGCACAAAAAGAAGGTCAGTTACTCAATCTGCTTCTAATCAATATGTGTTTTCCAAATGGTGGTGTGCAATAATCCATTCATATCTTTGTAAGGAGTAAACTGAGACCATGTTTTGTATAATAAAAGGAGGAGAAGAAGAATGCTAAGATATGAACACTAAGGCAAACTTTTGATATGCTGGTTTCTTTGCTTCTCAAATTAGAAGCAATTACTTTGTCACAACTTAATACACCTTGGGCCTTCACAAATTCTATTTGAGATTAGAGAGATTAAGCTGATTTTTATTTTCTTTTTCGTTTTTGTTTTCAATAATTATGCAGAAGAAATGGGCTGATGAGAAGACTGGTCATTCTTGCTTCATGTTGCACGCAAGGTCACTCAATATCTGTTCGAGTCATCTTGAATACTGGATTTGGAATTGTTTCAAGGAAACAAGGTGAGGTCATGAACTTTGTATGTGCTAGTGTCACCTCTTCTTCAATTCTAATTCTTGTATTAACTTTTTCAGTGAAGAAAACATTGAAGTAGCAAAACTTTCGCATGTTTGTTGGCTGGACGTGAGAGGAAAATTGAGTGTGTCAGAGCTGTCGCCAGTAGTTGTGTATGAAATTGTGTATGTTGTTAAGCTGACAAAGGGGGCTTCTGGGTGGGAATTCCCTATCCTGCTTAGACTCTCACTCCCAGATGGGAGAGTTCAAGAACGCCAAGTTAGCCTTTTGGAGAAGCCTAGAAGACAATGGATTGAGCTCAATGTCGGCAACTTCCAGACCAAGAATGGAGAATCTGGAGAAGTGGGCTTCGATATTTATCAGCATGGAGGACATTGGAAAAAGGGACTCATAATTAAAGGTGCCATCTTTAGGCCAAAGCATACGACTCTGTGATCACTCAAAATGAAAGATAGGATGCAAAAATGTTTGTTTGTTTGTTTTTAACAAAGCTCTCTCTCACTCCCTGAATGAGTTCCATAATTCAAATGGCTTTTGATCATGGTTCAAACTGCACTTTTCCAGCTTTCTTCTTTCCATTTTTTTTTTTCATATAATCTTGTACAAATCCACCCAGAAATGTTCTTTGTTGCTTCCTTATCATACTGCAAGTTGAAATGTTATATGTTCAAAATATGTTTTTTTCCTTGAATGCTTCTTTTATTGAATGAGAAAGTAAAATACAAAATGATTGCTTGAGGGATTTAGAATAGTGCTTCAGATACATTAAGTTGAACATTATATGTTGAGAGCAATGAAAAGGTAGAAAAATGTGGTTTGGCTTGATGGGAGAACATAATGGTTTTTCATCAAAAGGAATTTTTATCATGATTATCATCAATGGCTGTTAATAAGATTATTCACTCTCTCTCTCTCTCTCTCGGTTTTAGATGCTTTATGGTGATTTATAAGTTACTCTATCAAAGTTGCATTACTTGAAATAGATCTTATCATATGTTACCCATACAAACTCAATAGGTCGTCAATATGCAATTGTGAGAGGATTCTAGGACTTCCGTAGGATTCTAAGATATCTTTGTCATATATTAGGTCACAGATCGGTTAGATTTGATTTTCAGGCTGTCAGAATATTTTCTTGGCATAACAAAGGACTTGTAGTCAATGATGAAGTTAATGAGTGGGGTTTTACACTTGTACCAAGGTGCTATATACATCCAGTTCAATTCCTCTCCCTTCGCTCATAAGAGAAGGAAGAGGAAGGTAATCTCTAGGACAGCTGCTTTCCATAAATTGGATTAAATCTTCACCTTCTGGTTTCATAATTCTATTCAACTGTTGTCTTCCTACTATACTCCAGGCTTTGCAGAAGAAGCCTGCATTAAAGGCATCGGGTCTAGGAGCTTTATTGTCTTTCATGGAGATGCTGCCTGCTCGTTCCGTTCCTTCTCTTTCGAGGTGGAGCATTCCTTTCTAATAAAAGCTTGGTATGTGGTCTGAGCGAGCCTTCGCATGGCGCAACCTCATCCCTTGCTTGGTTCTTCCGTGAGGGGAGGGGTATAAGTAACTAAGTAAGCATTCTAGAATGAAGACCCTAAGATACTTAATAGTCTAGTCAAGAATAATTGTTTGATCAAACCACTTAGTTGCGCTTGTTTGTTTCACACACCAAAACAAACAGGGACGGAATGGTTTTTTTGGCTAATCCTATTAGCCAAAAAGGGTGACGAAACCACCCCTAAAGGCCTTAGGGTTGGCCGAACCACCCTAAACCGGCCGCAATCTGCATCACTCCTGTTGAAGTCCGTTAGTTTGGTTGACGAAATAGTGACGGAGGTACTAAACTGGTATTTACCCATAAGTCAGGTTTCATCTGTGATTCAAATTCAAATTTAAGTGAAAAAATAAAAAATAAAAACATGAAAACCTAAGTACTAAAATAGTAATTAATCCCTACAAATAATTACATTTCTTCTTCTTACTTGAGGGAAAGGCGAAATTAAGATTTTTTGTATAGAGTTTGATTCTATATAAATAAACAAACAAACATGTAGTCACGTGTGTGTGTGTCTATATATATATATATATATATATATATAAATCAAATCAAACCCATCAAATTAGTAAAAAAAAAAAAAAAATCTAAAAATTAAAGTAACTATTCAAAATTGTTGGGGCCTATTATAAAATAAAAATAAAATAAAAAATCACGCTTTCATACGAAATTTAAGAATTTTAAGATTGCCAAGGATCCCAAGTGTAAGGGTAGGTCTACCCCTGCCTGAAGCAGGCTAAATCTTATATCAATCGTGTCATTTCCTCCTCTAACTAGAAAAGTAAATGCATTTGAGAAAACATTTTAAAATTTAAACAAAACTTAAATTTTAATAATTTTCCACCAAGATATTTTCCGCAAATTTGTTACTGCACAAACCCGCAAGGACCAAAAGCTTCTCTGCCCTTCTTCGTCATCCTCCTTCCACACTTGTTTTTTGAAAACATAAAAATTTGGAATAATTTGGCCTTAAAAAGCCTACGTCCACCACTACTAGAAAGATAACAAATATAAGATTATATATCTATTGAATGATTTTTGTACAATTTTGTTACAAAGGGTCTATTTATATACTAATTATACAGCTTCCACAGTGATATTAAAAACAGCCCCTATACGGAATACATATATTTGGGTTGATGAGAAGCATTCCAAGCAATTTTCAGTAGACTAGCAGTAAATCCATCCCCCTCCAACTCTCCAAGATATTGCAGAAATACAGTTTTGGTTATACTGAACATGTGGTCTATATGTGTTAAATTATTAATTATCCCAAAAGCTTAAGTTTATAGGAAAAAGTAAATTTATTCACTTAATCAATACTTTAACACGTGAGGAGTGTGGGCTCAAACTCTTTTTTAATCGGTGATGCCCAACACATGGAATATTTAATTTAAATGAGAAGTGATTTGACTGAGTTAAGGTTCAATCTCAGGACCTTTGGCTCTAATAATATATTAAATTATCAATTATCCCAAAAGTTTAAGCTTATAGAAAGAGGTAAATTTAATCACTTAATCAACACTTAAACAATATGAGGTTCAAAAAGATGTCGTTTTTAATAATATAAAAAAATAAAAAAAATAAAAAATAAAAAGTCGTTTTTTAAGGCCATTTCCTCATACTCTGCTGAAAGGCCGTGGGTTGGAAATTGGGCTGGGCTGGGTTTGAGCCTAATTAAACCAGCTGAAGATTAAAGTGGAATCAACCCTGCCATGGCCCAAGCTTAAGGTTACCAATTACCAAATATGCTGAAACGACTGCCTGTGGGCCGACTATTTGGGCCTAGCAGTAACTCCAGCGTGGGAGTGAATTACACAAATATTTTACAAATTGATGTGATAGGATTAAAAAATCCTTGAATTAGTTATTATTAAAAAAATAAAAATCAATAATTACTAGATTTTATTACATAAATTTTGTGAGATGTTTGCAATTACTCATTTTAACTACATATCAAATAGAAAGAAACTAAAGATAACTAATGCTAGAAGCCTAGAATCTTTAATCATGGAACGGGATATGGTACATTATATTTTTTCGGTTCATTTGCAACCCATCTCTTTTGTAAATCAATCATTCGATTTGTTGGACTCACATGTGAATTTTATAAATTCAATGATTAATTTTCAAAAGAGTTGTACAAAGATGGATAGCATATAGACCAAATATGGAGTGCTTGTATATATATATATTTTGTAATTATTTTTAAGTTGAAATGTGGAATCAAGATATGGATTTCAAATAAAACACTGTGGCTAAAAAAAGAAGAAGCGCATAACACACTAAAAACCACCCAAAACATTTTCAAAATCAATTAAAATAGACCCTAATAGAAACCCAAAGAAGAACCAAAAAAAAAAAAAAAAAAAAGAACATGCCCAAAAGACCCATTACCTTATACGGATAGTGGTTAATAAACGCATTCAATAATCACGCGAATAGCAGTTAATAATAACATGATATAGATGTGATTATTTAAAACTAATAACTGCATAATGTATAATTACATCCACATCTACGTGTACCACCCTATTTCGAACCTAATTTCAAAATATGTTTACCTAAACCCTCACACATGGACTTTTTAGGCTATTTCTAGATTTATTATTATATGCATCACGAAAACCAAATATGTTTAGAAAATGAGATATCACAGAGACTTCTCTTTCAGAAGCATAAAAAATACAAAGACCAATGAGAGTTAATTCACAGCAATCCAACCAAACAACACGGTCCACACGTTTTTCATACAAAAATTCGCCTGCGCGTACCTTCCACGATCCCACAAAAGTATTAATTCTCAGCCCCAGCGAAGAAAAAACATAAACGACTGCCCAGAAAAAAAGCTTGTTAAAAAAAGCCAAAGGGGAAGATTGAAGAAGAGATTATCCAGTGCAACAGTGCTGCACAGCTTCAATTTAACTTCATTGGAAAAAGAAATGGCGAAGAGGGCGTCAACAGATCTTAACGGAGCAGAGTCTGGAGAAATATTCCTAGAGCACAAAAGGAAGGTCAGTTGATCGAACTGTTTCTAATCAATATGTTTCTCCCACATGATAATGTGCAATAATCCATGCCTATCTTAGTATAATAAAAACAGCAACAGTAATTTCATGACAGAATTCGAGGAGAAGAAGAATGGTAAGATATATATGAACACTAAGTTAAACTTTAGATATGCAAGTTACTTTGCTTCTCAAATTAGAAGGAATTACTCTGTCACAACTTAACCATTTCTGGGTTTTTTGTTTTTTGTTTTTTTCCCTCTAAGCAAGATTTCATTACCAAGCCTTCACCATTTCTATTTGAGATTAGAGAGATTGAGCTTATTTTTAATTTTCTTTTTCTTATTCATTTTCAATAATTATGCAGGAGAAACGGGCTAATATTGCATAGGGATTAGAAACAAATTTTTATAAAACCAACACAATTATTCAACATGGATTAATAGTTACATAAAAAACCTGAATTTTTTATTCAATCCCTATAAGACTCTTTTATTTGTGTTATAATGGAGTCAAGACCACAGCCTCAAACTCCTCCCCCACATTAAAACCCTAAACAAGTGCTTAACACCCACATTAAACCATGCAAATACATTGATCAATAAGAAAATACCCAATAACTCCTAATTAGAAAGCAACTAAAACAAGTACCACAATTAACTTGATTTAATTTCCTATATTCTAAGAAGCACACAACCGACCCTTTGTGTTCAGTACTTCTGAGCCGCAGTTTCTTAATCTTTTCACCATGGATAACATATTGTTGGATGTGCATAGTGTCCCTTGAATTCCACCAGCGTCTTCACTTTTGAATTTAGTCCTGCAGACATTTTGAAAGCAGCCTCACTTCCACAATGAATACATCTCTCTCTCTCTCTCTCTCAAATACGCACACAAACACTTAGTTATACACACAGCATGCATGGGCAAAATTAAGGAAAAGAGATAATTATGTATTTTATACCTTTTTGTCATTGCATTAAACGAGGAGAATTAGATTGGTCATTCTTTTGCCCCGCCTATATCAATAGTGTCAATTCCTGCAACAAATGAAAATTATTATTAATTTATTATTATATAGTTTTGAGAGCCAATAATATATTCCTGTTAGAAATATTAGAAAAGTACTAACCTCTGCAGCATAGAAAATATTGACGATACCAAGCTGGCCGGTTTGCCACTGGTGATGTTGGTAGGACAATATGGTAATTATCAATCTCCAAGTCAGGAATGTGCTCAATTTTGGGCCAATCTCGACCTCCTTCACCCTCCTTCTGGCATCGCTGAGATAACAGAGGACATGTTTGGATTAGCAAATGTTGAAGAGAGTTGGGAAGCCCATCCTTGGGTAAGGACTGGAGCAAAGGGCAATCCTCAATGTAAAGGTCAGTGAGTGAAGGGAGGTTGTTCAGTGAAAATGACTTGAGAAGGGGGCATGATGCGATAATCAAACACTCCAGCGAAGTGGGTAGCTCCTCATTTAGTGTCTCCAGCTTTTCACAATTTCGAATGGAAAGTAGCTTGAGAGAGGTCAAGGTTTGCAGCGACCCTTCTTCTGTGTCGGACAAGAACACCAGATGTTTGCAATCACGAATGTACAACGCCTTGAGCCCTGGAAGTCCGGGCCATTTGGGAAGTGAGAATATGTTTGAAATAACCAACGAGTGTAGAGAGCTGGGATCTAGCATTGCCCTCACTAATTCTCCATCACGACTTGCATCTAGAGCTAAATGCTCAAGACGTTGAGCATGGTGTGGTGGTGGGAGAGTGGTCAGCAGCTCACACCCATGGATCTCCAGCTTTTTTGGATTGAAGTTTTGTGGCAATGCCTGCAGCTTGGGGTAGCTAATTACTTTCAGTTCTGACACTTCAATCAAAGAGGGTCGGCGAGTGGCGGTTTCAGGCATCACTATATTTACTTCATGCCAATCCTCCAGAATAAGATTGTCAATGAGTATTAGAATCTGCAAATATGGGACCACTGGAAGAGCCCTTAAGGAATTACATCTCTTGATCTTCAAGTAATCTAAAATTGGAAAGATGTCAGGCAACTCCCTTAGCTCCGGACAATTACTCAACTTTAGCAAGCGAAGGGAGTAGCATTCGACCTCCGTCCATTTCTCTAACTCCTGCATACCTTTGATGTAGAGCTCTCGAAGATTGGGTAACTGATCACCTAGATCGAGGGTTTTGCATTTTAGGCAACCATTCAAGGTAAGACTGACTAAATTTTGGAGCCCCCCTTCTCTCATCCAAGCAGGAAATTCATTGCCCCCATAACGTAAAATTTGGAGCTTTTTGAGGTTTGAGTGAGGTTCTAGACGTTCAAGTACACTGTTTTCAGTTGCTTGATCTTGTGTATGGACAACTCTGTTACTCCATTCAAACACCAACTTGTCAAGGCTCTTCTTCTCATTCAATTTGGCGGCTCCTGCATTGACTGCCTTCTCTAGCTTTGAGATATGCAATGTTCCTGAAAGACGCACCATTTTCTCCAATTGTTCAATTTCATACCCTTCTTCGTCGCCAACGTGAAATACTGGCAAATTGTGCAAATTGGTTAAGTTCCCCATACTTGGTGGCAACCTGGATAGCTTCAACCAGAACATATCATCGAGCTCAAGGTATCGAAGATCAGCCAAATTTCCCATACTTTGTGGCAAACTAGAAAGCCAAATGCACCCCAAGAGCTTCAACGTTTGCAAATTGAAGAGATTGCAAATTGAGTTGGGGAGAAGTCTGATTTCTGTTCTAGAGAGGTCGAGGTAGCGCAACAGCTTCAACTCTTTAATTGAGTCAGGCAATTCCTTGATCTGGGTTGAACTAAGATCCAACCCCCGCATGTATTTCAATGTATTGAACACTTTGTCAAGGGCTTGACCAAAGTTTTCCATGTGGCCATTAGGCAGTAGAAGTGTGCGCAACTTCTGAGCAATTTTGACAATCGCCAACATGGGTTGCTTGACATCTTTACCGAGCAAGGACACATGACGAGTATGTTCAGAGAAACTGAACTCATTGTCCTTCACTTGACAGTAATTGGGGCTTGAAATTGATGTTGCCAAGTCATGCATAAGATCGTGCATGTTGAATATCTGATTGTTGTCAATGCTTGAAGGCTGAAAGAAGGACCTCATTAAAAGCTCACTAAAATATGCAATCCCAGTCTCCTCCATTGTATCTCGTCCCAAGGATTCTATAAATCCTTCCGCCATCCAGAGTTTGACCAACTCTGCCTTATAGAACACATGGGATTTAGGAAACAAGGAGCAATACTCAAAACAACGCTTTAGATAAGAAGGTAGGTGGTTATAGCTCAATTTTAGAAGACCCATGACATTGAGAGTGTCAGCTGCAGGGTTCTGGTTTTCTATTTCCCATATTTCATTTCTTTGAATTTGCTGCCATTTGTTTACATCAATGTGACCGCGCAAGAGACCTCCCATTGCCTTGACTGCCAAAGGGAGACCTTGGCACTTTCTAACGATTTCTCTACCAATTTCTTCCAATTCTTCCCGTTTCTCGCTGGATAAAGTTGTGCCAATATTCCCAAATGCAATCTTTGCAAACAAGAACTGGCATTCATTTTCAGGCAAATATTGCAAACGATAGGAAGGTTGAGTGCCTACAATTTCCCCAACCCTAATACTCCGACTGGTTACCAAAACTCTGCTACCCTTTTTCCCCTGTTTTAAGAGAACTCGCAGAGAATACCATTTTGAGATATCCTCTGTCCAGACATCATCTAGAACAAGTAAGAAACGTTTTCCTCTCAAGATGTCTTGAAGTCGTAACTGTAGGAGGCTTGTGGAGCAGTCCTCCAATTTCATCTTGGAATGAAATTGAATCATTTCTTTAAGAATCCTCGTGAGATCAAACTCAGGTGTGATGCAGACCCACATGGTTGGGTTGAAATGGTCCTTACTTACTTCGTTGAAGACAAGTTGAGCAAGAGTTGTTTTGCCTAGGCCTCCCATTCCTGTTATTGGAATCACACAAACTTCGCCTTCTTCATCAAATTCATTCGAAAGCAGCATTTGTATTATGCGATCTTTATCACCCTCCCTACCAACTACATCCGACTTATCCACAAAAGGCCCCGTGTGTATTGGGGTCTCAGGCCTACCGCCATTATCTTGGATATTGACGAGATGGAATTTGTTTTTTTCTTCAGCAATTGTATCAAACTTTTTTGAAATATCCTTGATTTTTTGTGCAGTATCATATTTAGAGGATACTTTGCCTAAAGAAGGTAGGGAGTTACGTACCGCAGTCTGCCGCTTTTTCCAATGATAAGCTTCTGCTGCAAAAGTTTCCAGTATGTCTTCAGCATCAAAAGCTGCCTTCTTGAGCTTTCCGAGCCAATCTTTTAGCTGTTGATTGTTCTCTTGCTTGTTCTCCGCATCTACAAGCACGGCTTTGATAGCAGTGAGCTTACTCGAGAGGTTCTCTACTTCTTTCTTCACGCCACGGACAGAAGAATAGGTCTCCTTGATCAAGGCCAAAGTAGTCTTAATAATATCATCCAGAATAGGTTTTGCAACAAGGGAAGTGGGGTTCGCCATGTATGGCTTTTTGATGGCAAGAAGGAAGAAGAAATGCAAATATTTCTGTTGGTTGATCTGTGAGGTTTACAGGATGAGTTACTTTGTACATGGTTCCTTTTATATATATAATCTGTAGAAGATTCACAGAAAACCAATCAAGTAGATGACGCATGCAGTGCTGATGAGATAAAGAACGCGTACCAAGGACAAGTTGGGCAAGTGCCAAGAGGCTTAGCTTATAGATTTGAATATGTTACAACATTGAATAAAAATAAAAATAAAAATAAATGTTACAACATATATAATATTTTCTAGAATGGTTTGATGTATTTTTTTTTTTATTAGATAATTATGATGGATGTGAGTCTATAAAATCCTCTATTCTAGTCTTCTAGACCAGCCAACCAACTTGACTTGTAGGCAACTTCTCCTTTTTTTCCTTGCAACTTCTCCTTGTTTTCCTTGCAACCGCTTTTATATTTATTTTATATTAATGTGAAGTATTTTAAGTTATTTCTTTTTAAATGACTGAAAAGCCATTTAAAATACGTTACTTAAAAATAAGTGTGATAAATAGGTAAAGAGTAGCATTACTCTTTGTTTATTGCCATATCATGTGGTTCTAGATGTCACTTATTCATGTCTTTTACGATAAGGAAAAATTGTTAAATTGGTCCATGTGAAATAGAGTTTTGACAAATAATTTTTTGGAGTTTAAAAAAAGGACTAAATACTCTAATTATTGGCCAAATGTCCAACCACCTCATTTGGTTGGTTGGACACTCCCTGAGCTTTTACGTAATTTGACAAACCTCCCATAAACTTTTAAATCTCTCAATTTAGACCCTTGAACTTTCAATTGCTCTCAATGTGGATCCCTCCGTCAATTTTAACAGTTAAAAATACTAAAAAAGACTAAAATATCACTGATTTTCATTTTTTTTAAATAAAAAAAGTTTTGGAATTAAAGGTAAAGTTTGTAGAATTTTATACAAAAGTTAGGGGTATGAACGTTAAGTAACGTTTGAAATCTGACGGAAGAGTCCACATTAAGAGCAATTGAAAGTTCATGAGTCTAGAGTCTAGAGTGAGAGATTTAAAAGTTTGGAGAGAGTTTGTCAAATGACGTGAAAGTCTAGGGAGCTAAACTTAAGTTTTTCCATTTTTTTAAGACTATTTTGCCCTCTAGTGTTGCCTAACTGATTCCTTTTCATTTCAAAGGAAAATATATTGGAAAAAATTTGCAGAAAATATATTGGGACCACCAACGCGTAACATTAATCACAAGTAGAGCAGGGCAGCCAACTTTTGACTTGAAGCCTATTCTAGGCCAGCCAAGGCTGACTTCTAGCATATTATAATCTTCTATTCTAGGCCAGCCAGCCAGCCAACTTTTGACTTGTAGCCTGTAGGCAACTTCTGCTTGTTTTCCTTTCTTTTTTATTTGTTTGTTTTTAGTTTTGAGTAATACTTCTTTTTATATTTATTTTATATTATTTGGAGTGATTTTTTATTTTTATTTTTTAACATTACTCATTGTTTATTGCCATATTATGTATTTATGTTGTTATAGAGAGGTCATTTATTCATGTCTTTCACAATTAGGAAAAAATGTTAAGTTGGTCATGTAAATTAGAATTTCGACAAATAATTCTTTGGACATCAAATTTTTTTTTAAAAAATATATTATTAAAAAATTAAATGTAAAATATATTTATTAACAAAAAAACCTTACCGGCCGAATGGGGAGTGTCCAACCACTCCTATTATTCACATCAATCTTTAAAGAACATTAAAGTTTGATAGTCCAACTATGTCAATGAACCCTTTTATCGACGAAAAATGATAATCTCTAATTCATTTGAACTAGATAATATTTAGTTAGTTATATTGGAGAAATATTTTTGTCTTTTCACTTTTGGGAACAAAAATATTTCTCAAATATAATGAACTGGATATCCTTATTCTTTATCTGACTAGTATGACACAGCCACACATACACCTTTTTACCTAGTAACTTGTGGTCTATAAAGATAACGTGTCATCCATCCTAAACGAACCACCTAAATGCCTTTTCAACCTTCTTAGCTGTGAGAAGTCTCCTCGCAATTTCCTGACATTTCAGGAAAAAGAGAATGGAAAAAAAAATAATAATAAATTCCCTAACATAAGTGTGTAAATTATAATTTTTTAAGAAACATTGTTTCAATTTAAAGTTTGTAGAAACATTACAAATTGCCATGTAGTTAGATAGGGCATATAATTTTAACACCCTCCAATCACATAACAAGATATAAAAGAGTGATAAATCTAAGCATTTTTTCCCTGTCCAAAATCTCAAGTACCTCAAATAGATTTTTTTTTTTTTTTTTTTAAACTTAGCTAACATTGTTTTTTCCCCTCTCGGTACCAACTAAATGGTCATAAAATCCCAAGTAGTGATGATGTCCCCCTTAATTTATTATTAGGTTATTACCAATACATTTTTTTTTAGTAATATTCACTTTAGAAGGTGTGATTCCGAGTTGATTTGAACTATATTTGAGGTCATAATACATTTAGTTTTAATCCCCGAGGACAATGAGAGTAAAGTAAAAATTTTGGCCATCCATGCTTCATCTCTTTAATTATATATCAACCACTCACCTTAATAATTTGCATAAAACCGTTTTTAAAATCATGTTAATAAAGCTTTACTAAGATATTCTAAAAACATTATGGTTGTAGGTAGCTAGGCATCTTCCTTTCATTTCTATAATCTCATGAAAAATGCTAATCTTATTGTCTGGAAAATTAATCTTACATAAAGGCACTTCCACCAAGCACTTAACATTGAACAAACAAATGATCCACTTAACATTGAACAAACAAATAATCCAATACACCCAATATATGTCAGGACATTCACAGACACAGAGTCGTCTGCTTTGGCCTAAGGATGGCACCTTTAATTATAAGTCCATTTTTCCAATGTCCTCCATGCTGATAATTATAAGTCCATTTTTCCAATGCCTAAGGATGGCACCTTTAATTATATATGACATGCTCATGAAGTGCCTGTATGTAAGATTAAATTTCCAGATAATAAGAATCATTAATTAGCATATTTCATAATGTTTTTGGGAAAATGTTACAGATTATATATTAAGGTGTTCAACGGTTGATAATATGATTACATAGATTAATTAAGCATGGATGACCAAGAACTCTTCAGCCAAGAATTTTACTTAACTCTCATTGTCTCAGGGATTAAAAATGCTTCTATTGCTGTTACCCTAATGATAAATTAATATGTGATTTGGATCCCCTACCATGCATTACTAGAAAAATGAGTTTCTCATTTTTTGAAAATCCTAGCAGTCATTTGCGTCAAAGGGTCTAAGGTATGCCACGTATCCACCAGTATCAAAACCCAAAAACAAAAACAACTACACTTGATTATATCAAATCTAAATTAAAAAATTAATTTTTTAAAAAACAAAATTAACAACCTTCCAAGAAGGAGAAGCCACCTCAGGGGGAGGTGGGGGCGGCTCGCCACCACCCCCGCCCATTTGGGATATATGGTGCGCGGCCACCTATGGATAGGTGGCATGGGGTGGCCGCACACCACTCCATATTTGCTGCTGGGAGTAGCTGTGGGCCACCCCAATGGCCTAGGGGTGGCCGCGTGGCCACCTGATCGGTTGGGAGTGGTTGCGCGCCATCCCAGATGGGCGGGGTGGCTTCTCCTCTTTGGAGGGTTGTCTTTTCAATTTTGTTTAAAATAATTAATTAATTAATTAATTTTCAAGTTAGATTTGATATAATCAAGTGTGGTACTTGTGTTTGTTTTTGAGTTTTGGTACTGTGAATGTGTGGCATACCTTAGACCCTTAGATACAAATGATGGCTAAGATTTCAAAAAAATGAGAAACTCATTTTTCTAGTAACGGGAGAGGATCTGAATCCATTAATGTGGGCATCATTACTGTGGATTTTATAAACATTTAACTGGTTTTGAGAGTGAGGAAAATAATGTTAGCCATGTAAAAAAAAAAAATGTTCAGATTTTCTAGAATATTATTGCTTGTATTAACCTTTGATTTGAATAAACATTAAACCTATTCTTCTTTTTCAACATATTAATAATTAGCAAATGTTAATTTTTTTTCTTCTAATAATTAACGTGACATCAATCACATGCTAAGTACGTGTAACATTACTTTAACCTGGGTATGTGGGATCATATGCTAATTATATCCAACCTATTGGAGATAGCCCTATCATCAAAGCCATCTCGGCCAAATTCATGCATGATGACTTTTTGGCAAGATGCCCACGGCTAGAACATTTTCAAAATTGTTTAAAATAGACCCTATTAGAAACATAAATAAGGCCTAAAAGTCCCATTACAATGCGAATAGCAATTAATAATCACGTTGAATAGTCGCAATTAATAAAGTACTGCGTAACTTTGAAGAAAAAAATATATATAGAGACCAATGGGAGTTAATTCACAGCAATCCAACCGACAACAGGGTCCACGGACCTTGTCCACACGTTTTTCATACTAAAATTTGTCGGTATGTTATGTACCTTCCACGATCCCACAAAAGTATTAATTCTCACTTTCTCAGCCCCGGGAAGAAAAAATAAACATAAACGGCTGCCCAGAAAAAAAGCTTGTTAAAAAAAGCAAAAGGGGAACTTCCAGTCAACGTACAGTACAGCATAGCTTCTTTAACTTCGTTGGAAAAAGAAATGGCGAAGAGGGCGGTAACAGATCTTATCGAAGCAGAGTCTGGAGAAATATTCCTAGAGCACAAAAGGAAGGTCAGTTACTCGATCAATCTGTTTCTAATCAATATGTTTCTCCCACAGTAACAGTAATTACAATAGAAAAGGAGAAGAAGAAGAGTGGTAAGATATATATGAACACTATATACGTCAAACTTTAGATATGCAGGTAAGTATTAATTACTTTGTCACAACTTAACCATTTCTGGTTTTTTTTTTTTAAGCAAGATTAATTCATTACCAAGGGGGGCATTCACTGAGAATATAGAATCCGATTAAGCTGATTTTTATCTTCTTTTTTCTTTTTGCATTTTCAATAATTATGCAGAAGAAACGGGCTGATGAGAAGACTGTTCATTATTCCTTCACTGTGTACGCAAGGTCACTCTATATCAGCTGGGCTGATTGTGAAAACTGGACTTGGACTTGTTTCAAGGAAAAAAGGTGAGGTCATTAATTTTTTTATTTTTTTATTATTTATTTATTTTTCTCTAGTGTACGTCACCTCTGCTGCAGTTCTAATTATTATATTAATTTGCAGTGACGAAATAATTGAAGTAGCAAAACTTTCGCATGTTTGTTGGCTGGACGTGAGAGGAAATTTGGATATTTCGGAGCTGTCGACAGAAGTTGTGTATGTAGTGAAGTTGACAGAGGGGGCTTCTGGGTGGGAACTCCCTATCCAACTTAAACTTGCATTCCCAGATGGAAGAGTTCAAGTACGCCAAGTAAGCCTTTTGGAGAAGCCTAGAAAACAATGGATTGAACTCAATGTCGGCAACTTCCAGAGGAAGAAGGGAGAGTTGGGAGAAGTGAGGTTCCTTATTTGTGAGCATGGAGGACACTGGAAACGAGGGCTCATAATTAAAGGAGCTGTCATTAGGCCAAAACAGACGACCACTCTGTGATCACTCAAATTAAGGAAAGATATTTTGTTCAATATTAAGTTCTGCCATGCTATTAATATTATCTTGGCTATTCAAAATCTAAGTTTGTTTTTGGATGGGGACTTTGCTAATGTAATTGTTGATATTATACTTAATTTGCTTGCTTTTCTTGTTTGGAAAGCTCTAAAAATTTTTAGGTGCGTCAATTTTTGTTCACATTTTTTAGCTAGATGAGCCACTTCTCATCTCATGTTTGAAAGCATTCTCAATTAGTCTCTTATTCTCACTTATATTCAGATCAAGAATATAAAAGACACTACCAAAAAAAAGGTTTTTGTTGACCAATAGTTTTTGACGTGTCAAGCATATTGACACGTCAGAAACCTTTTTTGACGTGTTAGTATGGACGTGTGTCAAAGGTTAATAAGGCGGATGTCAAAAATTCTAATTTTTTTGACATGCCAATTTTGACACGTCAAAAATTACTGATGTGTCAGAAATTATCAAGTCAAAAAAAATTTTTTGATGTGGCAATTTTACCACGTTAATAATTTATTGACGTGTTAAAAAATGGCAAGTTAAACAATTTTTTGACATGTCAATTTCTGACGCGTCAATAAATTATTGACGTGCCATTTTTTGACACGACACTAAAGTTTAAAAAATTATTAAAAAAAAAAAAAATTCGGAAGTTTTTTTTAATTAAATTTACTTCATGTTTAATTTATCATCAAAAATACCGTTGCAACTTAAAACTCATATAAATCCCTACAAATGTTGAACATCCATATATATATCTAAGTATTGAAGGAAAATTCCCAAAATCTCATCGTGAATTCACTACACAAGTACTCCGATCTCTAAACATCCTGTAGAAATTCCTAAAATACTTCAAACCCCCAAATAATGTGGAAGAACTTTTAAAAGTGGGTTAGCAAATTTAACAACCCAAAAAAACTTCTATATAAGAGACTAGATCTAGAATAACTAAAATTCAAGCATTTATACCTTAAAATCTCCAAATATTAGACCTCTTCCCTTCTCTCTCCATTTCTCTTTCTTCTTCTCTCGCAGGTTCCTTCTCTTCTTTTCTTTTCTTTTCTTTTCTTAATTTGCTTAATATTAAATGTACAAACCGTGTTCTCATCGTGTCATTTTAAAATTGATGTGACTTTTAAAATAATTATTGAATTAAAATATAATATTAATATATTATAAATTGAATAATAATTTTAAATCCACATTATTTTTGAGATAAGACCAAAAAAAAAAAAAAAAGAAAGTCAAACCATAGGAGGAAACCACCCTCAACCCCCAATGGTGGTTGGGGGTGGTTTCGGCCACCCCCTTGGCTCCAAGGGGGTGGCCGACCAAGGGGGTCGCTGAAACCACCCTCAGTGGGTACTGGAGGTGGCTCCCAATTTTGATTTGATTTTATTTTTTTTTAAAAAAAAAAAACATTTTTTTAATTTAACAAAAAAAAAAATTTAAGTAGATGTTATGTGTAAATATTTAATTGGTCCACATGAACTGCTGTTAAGTTAACTAATTGTCAACGAACAAAAAGACTAATTTGATTTATTATCAAAATCACAAAACTTTCTGTGATAAAAATCAAACCAGAAGAAAAAAAATAAAATAAAATAACTAAACTTATTATTATTATTGTTATTTTTCTTGCGATAAGAAGACTTTGACTAAAGTTGGGGAAAGTTGTGGTGGCAGTTCATTGTCTCTTCTGTTTAACCCTGCAATCCTCACTGAACCAACAGAAATATTTGCATTTCTTCTTCCTTGCTGCCATAAAAAAGCCATATATGGAGATCCTGAATTCAGTGATTACACTCGTGGCAGAAGTACTTATTCCTGATGGAGCATTGGACTTGATCAAGGAGACGTATTCTTCGATCCGTGGCGTGAATGAAGATGTAGATAACCTCTCAAACAAGCTCAATGATATCAAAGATGTGATTATAGATGCGGAGAACAAGCAAGTGAACAATCCACAGCTGAAAGAATGGGTCAGAAAGGTCAAGGAGGCTGCTTTTGATGCTGAAGACTTACTGGAAACTTTTGCAGCAGAAGCAAATCTGTGGAAAAAAAGGCAGAGTACGGTACGTAACCCCCTTCCTTTTTTACGCAGACCATTAACTAGATATGATACTGCACGCAAGATCAAGGATATTTCAAAAAGATTTGATATAATTGATGAAGAAAAAAACAAATTCTATCTCGCCCATATCAAAGATAATGGCGGTAGGCCTGAGACCCAAATCGACCCGGGCTTTTTGGTGGACAAGTCGGATGTAGTTGGCAGGGAGGATGATAAAGAAAGCATAATACAAATGCTGCTTTCGAATGAACTTGATCAAGAAGGCGAAGTTTGTGTGATTCCAATAACAGGAATGGGAGGCCTGGGCAAAACAACTCTTGCTCAACTTGTCTTCAACGATGATAGAGTAAGTAAGGACCATTTCAACCCAACCATGTGGGTCTGCATCACAGCTGAGTTTGATCTCACGAGGATTCTTAAAGAAATGATTCAATTTCATTCCAAGATGAAATTGGAGGACTGCTCCACAAGCCACCTACAGTTACGACTTCAAGACATCTTGAGAGGAAAACGTTTCTTACTTGTTCTAGATGATGTTTGGACAGAGGATATCTCAAAATGGTATTCCCTGCGAGTTCTCTTAAAACAGGGGAAAAAGGGTAGCAGAGTTTTGGTAACCAGTCGGAGTATCAGGGTTGGGGAAATTGTAGGCACTCAACCTTCCTATCGTTTGCAATATTTGCCTGAAAATGAATGCTGGTCCTTGTTTGCAAAGATTGCATTTGGGAATATTGGCACAACTTTATCCAGCGAGAAGCGGGAAGAATTGGAAGAAATTGGTAGAGAAATCGTTAGAAAGTGCCAAGGTCTCCCTTTGGCAGTCAAGGCAATGGGAGGTCTCTTGCGCGGTCACGTTGATGTAAACAAATGGCAGCAAATTCAAAGAAATGAAATATGGGAAATAGAAAACCAGAACCCTGCAGCTGACACTCTCAATGTCATGGGTCTTCTAAAATTGAGCTATAACCACCTACCTTCTTATCTAAAGCGTTGTTTTGAGTATTGCTCCTTGTTTCCTAAATCCCATGTGTTCTATAAGGCAGAGTTGGTCAAACTCTGGATGGCGGAAGGATTTATAGAATCCTTGGGACAAGATACAATGGAGGAGACTGGGATTGCATATTTTAGTGAGCTTTTAATGAGGTCCTTCTTTCAACCTTCAAGCATTGACAACAATCAGATATTCAACATGCACGATCTTATGCATGACTTGGCAACATCAATTTCAAGCCCCAATTACTGTCAGGTGAAGGACAACGAGTTCAGTTTCTCTGAACATACTCGTCACGTGTCCTTGCTCGGTAAAGATGTCAAGCAACCCATGTTGGCGATTGTCAAAATTGCTCCGAAGCTGCGCACACTTCTACTGCCTAATGGCCACATGGAAAACTTTGGTCAAGCCCTTGACAAAGTGTTCAATACATTGAAATACATGCGGGGGTTGGATCTTAGTTCAACCCAGATCAAGGAATTGCCTGACTCAATTAAAGAGTTGAAGCTGTTGCGCTACCTTGACCTCTCTAGAACAGAAATCAGACTTCTCCCCAACTCAATTTGCAATCTCTTCAATTTGCAAACGCTGAAGCTCTTGGGGTGCATTTGGCTTTCTAGTTTGCCACAAAGTATGGGGAATTTGGTTGATCTTCGATACCTTGAGCTCGATGATATGTTCTGGTTGAAGCTATCCAGGTTGCCACCAAGTATGGGGAACTTAACCAATCTACACAATTTGCCTGTATTTCACGTTGGCGACGAAGAAGGATATGAAATTGAACAATTGGAGAACATGGTGTATCTTTCAGGAACATTGCATATCTCAAAGCTAGAGAAGGCACTCAATGCAGGAGCTGCCAAATTGAATGAGAAGAAGAGCCTTGACAAGTTGGTGTTTGAATGGAGTAATAAAGTTGTCCATACACAAGATGAAGCAATTGAAAACAGTGTACTCGAACGTCTAGAACCTCACTCAAACCTCAAAAAGCTCCAGATTTTACGTTATGGGGGCAATGAATTTCCTGCTTGGATGAGAGAAGGGGGGCTCCAAAATTTAGTCAGTCTTACCTTGAATGGTTGCCTAAAATGCAAAACCCTCGATCTAGGTGAGCAATTACCCAATCTTCGAGACCTCTACATCAAAGGTATGCAGGAGTTAGAGAAATGGACAGAGGTCAAATGCTACTCCCTTCGCTTGCTAAAGTTGAGTAATTGTCCGGAGCTAAGGGAGTTGCCTAACATCTTTCCATATTTAGATTACTTGAAGATCAAGAGATGTAATTCCTTAAGGGTTCTTCCAGTGGTCCCATATTTGGAGATTCTAATACTCATTGACAATCTTATTCTGGAGGATTGGCATGAAGTAAATATAGTGATGGAAGTTGATAATGATCAAGGCCAACCTGAAATCACTCGCCGACCTTCTTTGATTGAAGTGTCAGAACTGAAAGTAATTAGCTGCCCCAAGCTGCAGGCATTGCCACAAAACTTCAATCCAAAAAAGCTGGAGATCCATGGGTGTGAGTTGCTTTCCACTCTCCCACCACCACACCATGCTCAACGTCTTGAGCATTTAGCTCTGGATGCAAGTCATGATGGAGAATTAGTGAGGGCAATGCTAGATCCCAGCTCTCTGCATTCGTTGGTTATTTCAAACATATTCTCACTTCCCAAATGGCCCCGACTTCCAGGGCTCAAGGCGTTGTACATTCGTGATTGCAAACATCTGGTGTTCTTGTCCGACACAGAAGAAGGGTCGCTGCAAACCTTGACCTTTCTCAAACTACTTTCCATTCGAAATTGTGAAAAGCTGGAGACACTAAATGAGAAGCTACCCACTTCGCTGGAGTGTTTGATTATCGCATCATGCCCCCTTCTCAAGTCATTTTCACTGAACAACCTCCCTTCACTCACTGACCTTTACATTGAGGATTGCCCTTTGCTCCAGTCCATGCCCGAGGATGGGCTTCCCAACTCTCTTCAACATTTGCTAATCCAAACATGTCCTCTGTTATCTCAGCGATGCCAGAAGGAGGGTGGAGGAGGTCCAGATTGGCCCAAAATTGAGCACATTCCTGACCTGGAGATTGATATACTCATCCCCTCAACATCACTATAGCAAATCCGCCAGAGGATCGGTTGTGTGCTTGCTTGTAATTGTTCTTGTCTTAGGATTGAATAAAAAAATTCACTACTCCATGTTGAATTGTGTTGGTTTTATAAAAACTTGTTTCTAATCCCTATGCAATATTAGCTTATCTAGAAACTGAAATGGGAATTTATAATTATCTAAAGCTCATAAATTTCTTCTTTCAAATTGCAATATCCAGCATAATTACTAATAGAACCCAAAACAATAGGATAAAAAGTCTTATATCTTGTGATTTCATGGTATGGAGAGGACTCTCAACATCACCTCAAGTTCTATCGGCAGAGTTGGTAGTTCAAAGTATTCAAGGAAAAATAGGATGCATATTTTAGAACATAGTTGTAATAGAGTATATTTCATCCCCAAAACCGACCCAATCATACATACACCAACAAAATTAACTCATTCTGTAGTAAACTACAGTTTTACGCTCAAATTTTAAAAATAATAATAAAAAAAGTTAATTACATATAAATTATCTCAACTATACTACTTATTTACACATTGTCTCCATAAATTACCAACCGTCAGGCTCAACCCCCTTCAACTATTAATTGTTGACAAAAAACGCCATAAAGTTTCAAGACCGTTAAATTTTATAGAGAAAAACACGCGATAGACATGTGCTCATTTTTATTTAAAATTAAGAAAATTTCATCAAGTAAAAAAAAAAAAAAAACTTAAAACTTAAATTAAAAACAAAAGAGTGGTGGTCGAACCATCTTTAGGAGTGACAAAGCCACCCCCAAATACTTGAGGAGGGCGGCTCTTCCACCCTTGAATCAAAAGCGTGTGAGCCACCCTCGAAGTGACTACCATCCACCATCCTCTAAGGGTGGTTCAACGCTTGGGAACAGCGACTCTACTATCACTTAAGTGTGGTTCAGACACTTGGGGTACTCCGGCCATAAGGTATATTTAGTTTATATTATTTTCATCATTTTATTTTATGTTAAAAATTAATAAGGTATTTTCACGTGTTCGAGATCAGATGATAAACCCCAAAAACTAAATTAGTCATTTTTCCTTTTTTATTTTTGGGGAATGGCTATTGGCAATTTGTGAACTCAATGCAGAGAACAGGAAAAGCATACCGGTAAGCAGGTTCGCAGAGAGAAGAGAGTGAGCACCGAAAATCTTCGTCCCTCAAACCTTTAAATGCTGCGTCACGCCCGAAACCTCCTCAGAAAAACCTTATCCTCAACAACCGCAAGCGCAGCCTCCTCTCCCAATTTCCCCAAACACTCTTTGCTTTACGAAATCTCCTCACAAAGACAGCAGCAAAGTTGGCGTCGTCGATATGTTTCCGGCTCGGCCTCGAGCCCGAGCCTGTCGATATGGAGAAGAAAGAAGGAGATGGGCAAGGAGGGTCTCATCGTGGCCAAGGAGCTCAAGAGGCTCCAGTCCCACCCGGTCCGCCTCGACCGGTTCATCCGCTCCCACGTGTCCCGCTTGCTCAAGTCCGATCTTGTCGCCGTTCTCGCTGAGTTCCAGAGACAAGAACAGGTCTTCCTCTGCATGAAGGTTCGTCATTTCTTTTCTCATTTTGTTTGTGTTGCTGAAAAAATGTTGCAAAAGAAAAAAAGATGTATAAAGAATTGGGTCTCTTTGGGTCCCCAGAAAGTTGAGGAAAAATAAAGTTCCCTGCTTTTTGGTTCTGGTTCTCGATTTCGTCCTTCCTAAGTTCAGTTTCTTATTCCGTCTTTGTATGGTTCTAGATTGTAATATTGAATTGCAGAAGGTTTGTTTGTTTTCACTGGAAATAAGTTTCTTGGATAATGATCCGTTTATGGAGAAAATATGGAAATTTGAAGGAGAGTAGTGGAAAGTTTTAGATTTTTGAACACTTCTTTTTTCCTCTGTTTGCATTATGAGAAAGTGTGGGAAAGAAGAAAAAAAAGTTCAGAATTTTGATTATCAATGACAAGGTGTATGTTAGAAGCATTTAGAACTCAGTTGTAGTTAGAAAGTTCTACTTAATTAGATTGGAATTCAAAGCCTCAAAGGGTGTTGCAAGAGTTTGACGTGGTAGACAGTAACCCAAATCTGTAAGTCCCGCTGTTTAGTCCCTTTTTCTTAGGGGAAAGTGCCTCAAATAAATATAGGTTTAGATTAAGACTTGTGTTACAACCTCAAAATCTTAGCCTATACTAAGTACTAACTGCTAAGTTCAATTGTGATTTAATTGATGACCTTATTAGCTTACTAGCTGATTCCTCATGTAGCATTCTGATCTGACTCCAAATTTTCTGACCTTCTATGTGTACAAATAGTAAGAAAGAATAACAGGTTGAATTCTTAGGCAGTGTGCTTGTATTACTATGTCTACCAGCAACCATACTAATAAAAGCCATGGATATATATATATATACACACTCATCTAATCAATCCCTTACATGAGGTGTACTGTGCTAAGAACAAGTGCAGTGAGTTAATTGATGACTCTTAACTCATAGGATTTGACATCTCATCGCATTCTGATTGAGGAATGACCTTCCCCATAAGCACATTGTACAATTTCCATTTGGCGTATATGCTGTATTTTCTTAGCCACTGAGCTAGTTGTTTTTCTATAGGACCTGTTACTACAAAGCAGAGTAAAACAGAAAAAAGAGTGAAATTCATTACTTGCTACTCTTTTCTTTTTCTTTTTCTTTTTTCTTTTTTTTTTTCATTGCATTGGTAAGTTATTGTATTGAACTCATGAATTCACCCTTCATTTCTTCTCTCGAGCTAGTGCTTATTGGCTGCTTGCTATTCTTTTTCCTTTCAAAAGTTAATTTGATGGAAACACAAGAATTGTGACTCTTCCTCTGGTGTATGATGCCTACTTTCCCCATTGATATTGTACCGTTCCATCAGTTATGCTATTATACAGAAGCAAATACAAATAAGAAAACAAAATGTGCACAACGCTTGACTATCTTCTAATATTTGCCTTCTCAGTTATATGATGTGGTGCGCAAAGAAATTTGGTACCGGCCAGACATGTTCTTTTATAGGGACATGCTTATGATGCTTGCTAGAAACAAAAAGGTTGATGAAGTAAAGCAGGTTTGGGAAGACCTGAAGAGAGAGGAAGTTCTGTTTGATCAGCATACATTCGGAGATCTTATCAGAGCCTTTTTAGATAGTGGATTGCCCTCGGATGCAATGGACATATATGATGAAATGCGACAATCTCCTGATCCTCCAATCTCTTTGCCTTTTCGAGTGATATTGAAAGGGCTCCTTCCATACCCAGAATTGAGAGAGAAGGTGAAAGATGACTTCTTGGAACTTTTTCCTCATATGATTGTGTATGACCCACCTGAAGACTTGTTTGAAGATCAAGATTGGAGAAGGGAGAAGGAAGATGATTAGATGGTGTTGCTGCTTATGTGCTCATTGCTCCACAGGAGACTGCTCTTCCCTGGGGAAGCTCACCATTGGCAATGACTAGAAGCAAGTAGATGCCTGTGATAAGTTGATGCAGTTGCGGGTTACTTACCCATGGTTGATCTGCTCCCCAATGCTGTAAAAGCTCACTCATGGTCTTCCAAGTTTGGAAGCTCGCTTTTCATGGCATGCACAGTGCATGTGAGGATTGAATTGCTCTTATTGCCACTCCTCAGCATGATGCGTTTCATGTGATGCAATTTTGATTGGACTGGCCTGAAAATATGATAATACTTTTGGTTGATGCATTTCTTGCAGATTTGCTTGCCCTATGCTCCATTAATTTTTAAAATATGTAGTCTGAAGTTTGGTTTAGTTTCAAATACCCTGAATTTTAATCGTATTACAAAACACTATCAAACACAAACCTAACACAACAATATCACAACATCGGCACCGCTAAAACATGCTCGACTCTCCATACAAAACTCCACGCCACAAATAATCCATTCACAAACCTACAATAACAATAATCATATAACAACCACAACATCCCTCCATTTTTTTGATCCCCCAAATCAAACCACATACAACTTTGTCATACCAAAATAAAAAGGCAAAGCTAGAGAAAACTTACCCTTGCAGTTCCTCTCCTCTAGCCTTCACATCCTCTTCTTCCTCCCTTTCTTTAGGCACAATGTCTTTCTCCCTCCATTTTCTAATCCCCAAAACAAACCACATACAACTTTGTCATACGAAAATAAAAGGCAAAGCTAGAAAAAACTCACCCTTGTGGTTCCTCTCCTCCTTCCCGCTTTCACGTCCTCTTTTTCCTCCCTTTTTTTTTTTTCTCTCTCATCCGCTCTTTGCCTTTGTGCTCGAACGAAGGGTGAAGGAAAAAATTATTTTTCTTTTCATCCAAATGTTGTGAAAGCCTTGCATGCATGTTTAAAATTGAGTTTGTTCGAACGACACATTGCCGTCTATATTAAATTTAGTGTTGAATCTCACCTACTCATATGTGTGAGCCCCTATTTGTTTGAACAAACTGTACTTTGATTAAACGAGCCTGGCATATCTTATTTTCATTATTCGATCACACATACCGCTCACATGAAAAACTAGTATATTACTATATAATATGTAAGCATTGAAACATATTATGTAATATGAACTAGTTAGTGTGTAAACTATATGTTATACATTTATATAGTTCAATTAAGTATATAAATGAGAAAGTAACTAGAAGTGCATCCTCACAAATCTCTCCTAAAAATGCTCGGCAAAAACACTCTCCTTTAACCCTTCCAGATCTCAACCATGGAGGAGGGTGCCCTTCCCTCCTTTGCACCTCCTCCGCCCAAATAAACCTTGCCCAACCTCCTTTTGGTTCTTCATTTTCCTTTTCTACTGGCAATATCTCCACCCACACAAGCCGCGTGCCCCTCCTCCACCATTTCCGGCCAACTCTCCCCTCACCGACGTTACTTGCTGCAATTCATGTATGCCATATGCACCACGATGGCACGCATGGGTTGCACTCGCCAACACCCACTTTGATTCTTTTTCGTAGATATGACAATTCTCTACCCCTACTCCTCTGGCTCCCTACGTACCTATGGAGCTCTTTTGTAACAAAGAAAATTTCAAATCCTAATATGAACCTTAGAATACACTAAAATTGCTATTATTTGTTTACCTCTTACTTTTCACAACTCGTTCTACAAGTGGTCACAACTCGTTCTACAAGTGGTCTGAAATGAAGAATCTTTTGGGTACCTTATGTACTCACAAATACTACCATGAGCCTCCACTATCAACATTGCTAGTAGCTTTCCCTCTTATTCCTTCCATTTTGAGATTCCTCTCCAAAACTGTGGAATGACTTGTCTGCTATGGATCGTATTATTTTTTACCTATGTTTTGGTTATTTATAATTTTCTTTATATACTATATATACATAAGTAACTAGTATAGACTATAGTAGTATATAACATATGGTTGCTACTTACTAGCACATATATTATACATGGTAATATAGTCCGTATGTATATTATACAAAAGGTCAATACAATAATATACATATTATATAAGATAAATGTTACACATACTTCCATTCTCACACTCTCAGATGCACTCTCTCACTTGACAGTAAACATTACTATTTGATTCAAACTCTAATAGTAGGCCATCCAAATTTCAATAGTGATTTTATATATTTAATTATATTGGTTAATATTCTTGCATACTAGTATAGTAGTATAGTACATACGTATATAAATATGAGAAGTATTAGGGAGTCAAACAAATGAACTCAAAAAAATTTATAAACTAATGTAGTAAACTATGAGTAGCAGACAATGAAAAAATAATTACATTTTTTTAATTTAAAAACCATTGTCACGTAGTTTAAAATTTTTTTTGAGTTTATATGCTTTAAGTCACTAGCACTTTTCTATAAATCTATGGCGTATAACGATCTTATATTTATATTGGACGTAACTATTTATGCTTAATTAAATATTGGGTAAAGTCCACATACCCCCCTCAAACTACCACTCAATTGACAATATCCCCCATAAACTTTCAATTGTGACAATGTCCCCTCCAAAGTACCAAAACATTGTCAATGTCTCCCCCAAGACTAGCCATAGGACAAAAATGCTCCTATAGATTTCTCAATAAGACAAAAATACCCCTATAAAGTCAAAAAAAAAATTGATTTTTTAAAAAACAAAAAATTTTAATTGAAAGATAATATTTTTTTTAAAAAAAAAAAAAATTTAAACAAAATTTTTTATTTTTTTTTTAAACGGAAATTTTTATTCTTAAAAAAAAAACTAATTTTTTTATTTAGTTTTAAAAAACAAAAAATTTCATTTTATTAAACGAAAATTTTATTTTTTTAAACGTAAATTTTTATTTAAATAAAATTATAAAACAAAAATTTAAAAAAAAATTGGCCATCGTTTGGATTTTTTTTTTCTTTTCTTTTTTGTTAGTTTTAGGTTTTTTCTAGAAGTTTTAGTTTTTTTTTTTTTTTTTTTAAATTTTACTAAGGGTAATTTTGTCATTGGGGGAACATTGACAATTTTTGGTAGTTTGGGGAGAACATTGTCACAATTGAAAGTTTGGAGGGAACATTGTCAATTGAGTGGTAGTTTGAGGGAGTTAAGTGGACTTTCCCCTTAAATATTTGTAATACTTGTATATATCTCGCCCTCGTGAGATATTTAAATTGTTGACCACGTCAGCACAATCACCTCGGCACGCATGTACAACCTGCGAAAATTCAAGATCTCATTGGTTTCAAGCAACGCGTACCCCTCATTGACAAACGTGCCTAAATTCCATTGAATAAGATCAGCTCACGCTAGAAGCGGGCATATGTGATCCCCGCACCCAATTCCAATAATAAATTCAGTCGTTGAAGTCTGAGCCTAATTGAGACAGCGATGCACAATATCATACACCTTTCTCTCTCTCTCTCTCTGAAATAAATTGCTTTTTGGTTACATAAACAGTTACAACAAATCATGACGGCATGTCCTCGTCGGATAAGCGCCGGGGCAGGGGCGTCGGACTGTCCGATACGGTTAGGGAAATCACCGCGGACGGCCGAGATTTTACGGTTACCTCGCCACTATGTAATGAGTCAGCGGCGGAGGATCGCGTTGAGATCGAGGCTGTGGATAGTCGAAGCGGTGGGGCACGGAGGGGCGTGGGAGCGATCCGACGGCCGGGACGTGGAGGAGAAGGTGGTGGGACCGTGCCCGTACGCTGTGGAGGATTTGGCGGAGAAGAGCGTGACAGTGGAGGAGGAGGAAGTGGAAGAGGATGTGAAGAGGGAGAATAAGAAGAATTTGGATCGGACAGTGAAGGTGGTGGTAGCAGCGGCGATTACGGTGGTGCTGGGAGTAGGGAATCGGGTGTTGTACAAGCTGGCCTTGGTTCCTCTCAAGCACTACCCCTTCTTCCTCGCTCAGCTCGCCACTTTCGGGTACATACCGCTTCTTCCTCTCTCTCTCTCTCTCTCTCTCTCTCTCATTATTATTATAAATTATTGTTATTAATTAACTTAATCAAATTATTTTCGTAATTAAAAAAGGTTTTGAAATTCATTTTGAAATCCGAATTATGTCGTTGACACTCGAATTGAAATGATAATAGACTACCAAGCATTATTTTAGAAGAACTTTTATTGTTAAATTTTAAGAAATCACGACCGTTGGATTAAACAGTAATGGCGGGAGATTTAGATCAAACTACCCAGGCTAGTGGCTACAATGCCAATTGCATTGTCCTCTCACCTATTTCTTTAAACTATGTAGTGAATTAGACAAATTGGATTTTTCTTCTGAGTACGAGAACCAGATTGGATCCAAAGCTGGTGGCTTCATCATCATGGCCTGTGACCAAACTTTACAATCCACCCTTTACACGCTAGATTTGTTTTACTTTGTCTGGTTTTGTGATTGTCTGGTACCGTGGGCGCCGTGACCAAATTAGTAACTTGGTTCATTTACGTGAGGCTACAGGCAATGTACATGTCAAAATCATTGCTTTTGAAATTGGTGTGACGTTAATCTCCCAAAGAAATGAGTGTGACATGAACATCAAAGGATCATGTGCTTTTTTCTTTTTTTTTCTTGCTGGTTTGTTTTGTGTCTGGATTTGGATGACTGTCAATATCTTGAAAATTTCATAAGATACAAATAAAATTAATTTAGGTTATTCATTTAAATATGAAAAAAAAATATTTCGAAGTTTATGAAGTACGATTTTATAATTTTTTTTTATTTTTTTTTTGGGGATTTTAGTTATTGTCGAATAAATCATTTGGTCTAATTTCTGTTAATTTTCTAATGGGCCGAACCCCATTTGCTGGGCCACCGTCACTGCTGGGGTGGCACGCTTGGAGTGGCCACTAGCCTTTCCACTTTTAGTGTTTTTTTTAATCTTTTTATAATTTTTTATACTCATATTTATTTTATTTTATTTTTTTTATTAAGGACAACATGTGTTGCGTTTGAGTACTTATGACGTGACAGTATTGTCAGAAATTTAATAAAAATAGACTAAATTATTTGATATCTTCTGAAACTTTAAAAAGTAAAATCCTTAGAAAGTGAAATTTGAGCACCTCTTAATCATTTTTTTACTTAAATTAAATAGCCCACAAACTCTCAGGTTCAGTAAGTGGCAACTTTTACAAGTACAATGCTTGAAAAAGAAAAAGAAAAAGCTTTTACGAGTATAATAACAGAGCTTTGATGATACGTGGCTGTCTTTGAAAAAAGCATGCATCTTCGAAGGTTATCAGGGTATACGCGCCTATACGGAAGCATTTAGAACCCAATCATGATCATCCAATATTTAAAGCTTCGATTCTTTTTGGTGTCCCGTCGAAAAGAAAAGCGAAGGACTTTCGGGAAAGCAGCCGAAAGAAAAGAAAGAAGAGACGGAAGAAGACGCTGCGATTATAGAGAGTTCAGCGGTGGAGTCTACTTCGATGGCAACCGTTGATCTTTTAAGTGGTGGGCCCATCCCAACTTGAACAAAAAAGTCTCCAACTTGGACGGCTCGTTCGACCCCACTAGGTTGCTTTTTGGATTGGATGATTCTTATAGTACTATGGTTTGTGGTGGACCACGTGGAATCTTTCGTGAGAAATCGAGCTCGTGCTCCCCCAGGCCCAGAGGTCCCTTTTTTTTTTTTGTTCTTTTACACATTTGCTGAGTCGGACACCTTTTGTCGTTTTTTGCTTTTGGTGTGTGTGGACCAGTGTGTGGTTTAGGTTTACATTCATCTTTGGCAGAATTAGGGAATAGCCCCTGAGGTTTCTACAAATTACAATTATTTCTCTCTGAGGATTTTTCATGTTGTTCTTCTCCATGATTTCAAATAATATTGACCTCTACTAGGATTAATTAATTCCATTTTCCTTTTCAGTAGGTGAGGGAGGGGTGGTCTTGGTAAAGAGCATGTAAGAATTCAATACATTGCTGCAGCTTGACAAAAGTCTTAACAAACTCTTTAACTCACAAATTGTTCATCATTTTGTAAGTTTCACCATAAAGAATCAACTATATAATCCTCAAATAGATTGAGAGTCTACTTGGGTTAAAAAGTGTTTCTAATACGTAGAAAACTGTGTCAAGCAAAAATGGGTTCTTTTGGTAAAAAACTTTTTAAAAAAACACTGTTTTAATTTTTTTGCTCTAAAAAAAGGTTAAAAACTGCATTTTGAGAGAAGCTTGAAAATGAAGCTTTTTATAAAAAGTTCTTTCAGGCTTTTTCTATATACAAAGCTCTATTTTCCAAAGCAATCTCAAACAAGCTTTGAAGGTGTTTTCACTTATTAATTACAAGCAATATTGAGCGAACTCCTACAAACCTAGTATTTTAATTTCTCATAATTTATCTTCACTTTTTTGTATAATGTAACTGTTTTATGTAATTAATTAAGGTTGTGTTTTATTTTTTATTTTATTTATTTATTTTTTTTTTTGTGTGTTGTAATTCCTGGAATTACTCTAAGGAAGGATAAAATGCATTGCCTTCAACACTATGGACTGACTTGTGTTTTACTGTGAATTGTGTATTTCAGATATGTAGTTGTATACTTCTCTATCTTGTATCTCCGGTACCGTGCCGGCATTGTTACGGATGAGATGCTTTCTATGCCGAAAGCTCCATTCCTGGCTGTTGGCCTCTTGGAGGCACTTGGTGCTGCTACTGGAATGGCAGCTGGAGGTAATGCCCATTTCATTCTGCTTTTATTTGTTCCTGTTTTATTTGCTTCATAGGATTATATCTTTGGACATTCTTGATTGCTAAATGCTGCGCTCTATATGATCTTAAGTACTTCCAGTCTTTCCATCAAACATTCTGTGTGTGCTTGTGGTTATCTCTGTAAATGCTAAATTTTTATCAGTTTTTCGGAGGCATTTAAAATGTATCTTTGACAGCTAACCATTTCTTCTTGATTGCTTCTAAGATAAGCAGTTATATTATGCTTTTATCCCACATTAGTCATTAAAATCTCATATATTTTATTTCTTGTCCTTCTTTGGATCAGCAATTCTTTCTGGAGCATCAATCCCAATTTTGTCTCAGGTAAGAGGCATTTATGAGAACCTTTATTTCTTTTTTTATAGTTTAATACACAGATGGATTATGATTTTTTATTCTGCTAGTGCTCCAGTCATATTGTATTGTGAAACACATTGTTTTGAATCTGTAATTCTTTTGCAGACTTTTCTCGTGTGGCAAATTCTTTTGTCAATTGTTTTCCTTGGAAGGAGATATAGAGCTAATCAACTACTTGGATGCTTTCTTGTAGCAGTTGGTGTAATCATAACTGTAGCAAGGTAAGTTATATTGGCTCATTTTCTGTTTCTCTAAGATTGTGGCCTCGTGTGGAGGCTCATATATTAACAATGTTGGCTCATTTTTCATTTCTCTGAGGCTCATGAAGTCTGAGAGATATAGGTTTAAGCAAAATAGACCTTGAGGCAGAAAACATAAGTGGGCAAGCTCTCAAGTTTATTGAATGTAATCATTCTTAGGGATTTTAATCTTATAACATGCATCTCAATATGGGTCCTTATTGGACCAAAATTTAGGTGAGGTATGCTGAGAGACTATAGTATGAAGAGCTTGAGAATTTAAAATTGCTTAGCAGTGTTAATGACACTGGTCGGTGTGCAGCCAGTAGATGGGTTCTTCATCTGTGCCATTTGGATAAGATAACCGAATCTTTCTTCTCAGTAATCTTATTGACCCCCTTCTGCAAGTCTGAAATGAACTGAAGCAAATACTCGGATTGTATCTTCTTAAGAATTGCATGACCCTGATCATAGTCAATCTTTTATTGGTGATTAAGAAGAAAGCTTAGGAAGACTACTTGATCAGATTCTGGATTGAAGTATTGAAAGATTAGAATCCAACTTGTAGTCATAGCCATAAAGTAATGGACTCCTACCTGTTTGTATGGCCGTCTGAGGTGGAGGTTGGTCCCCCTTCTAGTTGGAGAAGCAAACTATAATATCTCCTGGGCAAGCTAAGTGGAGATTGGGCCCTTTTTTCTGGTTTGGAGTAGCTTATTTGGAACCAATTTTACATAATCTTGATTGATAGCATTAAACACTATATGATTCTATTAATGGTTTACTAGTTTCAAGTATACTACATATGGCAATCTGTAGAATCGTTACAAAGTAGAATCCTGCTTAAAATCCTTTGGCTCATAAGAATTATTATTACACCTTTCTGATATATTTTATTACTTCTTCATTACTTGCCTCCATTTGCTTCTGCAGTGGATCTAGTGGTGGACATTCATTGAAGGAGGCTGGTATATTTTGGAGTCTCTTAATGATAGTTTCGTTTTTATTTCAAGCGACCGATACAGTGCTGAAGGTTGTTGAATGTTTTGAATGATTATTGAACTTTCCCAGTTTTCTACCTTGTATTGCTCTGCAGTAACAGGCAGCATGTTTATCATTTGTAGGAAGTAATCTTTTTGGATGCTGCCCGGCGGTTAAAAGTATGTAAGATAGTGAACTCTTTTTATCTATATGTTCCTAGATTGACAGTAAATTCATTTCCAAAAGCCATTTTGTTAGGGTATTTGGCCACCACAAGGAACCTAAATGGTTCTGCTTTAATTGCATTTTAAACCGCATTTATATCATTGAAACTGGATTGGGGCAGGAAAAAAGGGGTTAGAAGAATAAACATGATCACCACCAAATCTTACTTGGTCTAGGCAATATGAAATGACATACTTCAATTTATTCATTAAGCAAAAATGATTTTATTCTCATGAAGTTTCAGAAGCTACCCAATTCTATGTATGTTGGTGAATTTGTAGCTTATAAACGACAACATGATTTAAGTTATTAATTATTTCTCTCTATGTTTAGTAATATTGGGTATGATTCTGTTATCTCTATTACAGGGAGGTTCAGTAGACCTATTTGTTGTAAATTCCTACGGATCCGCCTTCCAAGTAAGTATCTAGCAGTGAATTAGAAAGTTTATGACTCTTATGGTTGTTTGGAATTATAATTTCTCTTTTTCCAAAAAAATGAGAAGCCTAAGTTGCTTGAATCCATGTTTACTGCAGGCCTTGTTTATATGCCTTCTCCTACCTTTTTTGTCAAAATTATGGGGCATTCCATTTATTCAACTGCCACAATACCTTAAAGACGGTGCAGCTTGCTTTCTGAACATTGGTACTTTGTCAAGCGGTAAGCTACAATTTGTTTGTAAAATTATCTTCTTTTCTTTGATGAATAAATTATCTTTTGGCACTTCATTCTGATAGTTTATCTCCTTGTTTTAACAAGTTGTCTGCTTGTGGTTAAAATAAAAGAAAAAAATTATTCAAAGCATGGCTCTACACCTGACCATGAATTTGAGCTTCATTTTTAAAGGTAACTTGTGATAGTGCATAACAGGTTAACTGCCATCTAATTTTCTTTGTGGCATACGAGGGTATAATTGCAAATTGTAGTTAGATCTCAATTTTTAGTTAATCCCTAGAACCCAAACAAAAAAAAAAAGTATCACACCCAACACCTTCGTATTGTTAACTACCAATTCTAGGGCATACCAGCCCTTTTGCGTAATGCAACCGTTGTGCTACTTTTTGGTTCTTAGGGGAAGGGAAGAATTTGTGTGCTTAATTTTGTATTTGATTTTTATTTTCTCGAGAAGTATAGGCTGGCTGCATCCCTTATGCAACTCAATTACATTAGCAGAATACTACAGTGAATCACACCTTGTTCAATAGTATTTTTATACACTTTATTGATTTCAATTCATTGAAACAAAAGATACCCAGAAGAAATCAAGGAGTTTATTAATGTCGTATGAGACTATAAGATTATCATCTTGATATGCTATTACTTCAGAGGTATTTTCATAATTATGTAAATGATGTTTATATCCGATCTTGTCGCGCTTGACGATGACATAGGTGGGGTGGCTATTGCTCAGGGGTTCCTGTAGAAAATGTACTTGTTTCCCCTTCTTTATGAACACCAGTGGCCATTGTCTGGCCCAATGGTAATTTTCTTGGGTTATCAAGCACAAGTGCACACGTTCAAGTCTTGAGAGTGGCCACTTCATGTAAAAACGCTGAAAGGTAGAACTGTATCTAGGCTATTACTCCCAGGACCTCACTTAAGTAGGACTAGCATTGGGAAATCACCCTTCTCTTTATGAACACTGTGCCACAGTATGATGACTTTTGCCAGTCTTCTCCTCCGACTTGACCAAGAAAGATCATAGGGTCAATTATGATCAATTATGAGTGTCTATCCTGGCCTGATTATGTTGAAAGAGGGAATGAAATCCTTCATGATTTCCATGAATGCTTTTGTCTTTTAAAGACTGTTAGTTAGTTATGATATGCAACTGACAGTGCTCCCACAATTTGGACTCTATTAAGGAATTCAAAAAGATTGACATGTTAGCCAAACTAATTTAATATATGAACTAGAGTTAATTAAGAAAAAGATTATCTAATTGAGGTGCAAATGGCATCAAATTCTCAGATATACACCAGTGTCATGCTTCATCTTGAAAAGGTAGAAATTTTATATAAACTTTAATGCTATAAAAGAATTTCATTTGAGTTGAGTTGAATCAGAACTTTCTTCAAGACTATTGGGTTTTAAAAGATATAGAACGAAGTCCTGCTCATAGCAGCATTTCCAATTGAGTCATATTTTACAATCTCTAACATTCTACTAAATACAGAAAGGGGAAGTTTCACTTACCTCCTTGGCTACCAAACAATTTTCAATGTCTCCTTTAAACTTCAAAATTTGCAATGTGGGATCTTTCAGTTCCTTTCAATTACCCACCTTTCTTAGGATTTTCTGTTAAATCCTATTGGAGGAAACAAAAATGACCCAAAATACCCATTTATAAATAAAAAGTTTTAAAAAACGAATAGGCCAAGAATGCCATCTAGTGAAAGCCTATATTGCCAGGAAATAAGATTTGGAGAGATAGAAATACAACTTGGTATCATTTATGTTGGCCTGGTATCCAGACAACCATTCTGCCTACTTTGGTTATTTTTCTGCTGTATTGTGTGGCACTTTAATTGGAGTCATTCATTCAGTAACAATCAAATTTGGCTGGCTACAGGATGTGATGGTGCTCCACTGCTACCTTTGTTGTTTGTTGTTGTCAACATGGGTTTTAACATATCCTTGTTGTATCTGCTCAAGATCTCTTCTGCTGTGGTGTCTTGCCTTGCTTCTACATTTTCAGGTATGTCGTGTTTTATTGATTTATGTCCCGTACAAGGTTGGCAAGCCTGATGATAATTGCCCTAGAGGGTGCATAACCTGAGGCTGGTGCTTGGTTTCTACTGTCTATGGATTTGGTATGGTTTTCATGGATGGTATTCCACCAAGCTGTACAATGTAAATCAGTTTGATGCACCACAAGCATGATGATGCTTGTAAAGATGCCATTTGACATCCTAAAGCCTAAAGCCTGAAAACTTTTTTTTTTCTACACATCCTAAAACCTGTCCGTGCTCGAATTCATTTGACAAGACGAATAATCTGCACGACACCAAAATATTTGTATTGGAATTCCTTTTGAGATAATGAAATCATTTTAGTGTCCATTAACAATGGAGATCACATTGGTGGAATATAGGCTGATACATCTCCAGCTTTTGGCGCAAATCTGATAAATCAAATAGTGATAGTAGGCTTACACGATGGACAGTTGCTTCTCACTCAAATCCATCCTCTTGCGTGAGTTGAATGCAAGAACTCTCCCTTGCTAAAGGGGAAGAGATACCGCCAGGCTACATGGATGGGTGGTAGCCTGGTAGGAAACTGAATTTGAAGTTTGGATATTGGATTAAATGCATTTTGAGGTATGTTGTCGTATTTCTTACGAACCTGAATCTAGGGTAGGTTCTTAGAGGGAACATGAACCTCCTTCAAACGTATGTTTGGTTACTCCTACTGCAAAACAAACTTAAAAGACTCCAAGACTGAGACATCTTAAAGATGTACTCTTATTGGAAGATAAAACTCCTACAAGGATTAAAATACTTTGAGATCCAACTTGACTCTACTCGAATCTATTTGAGAGGTAGGCAAAGAGATGTACTTCTAGTCCTAATTAGTAATCATCAGAGGACTAACAGATTTCTAGTAACCTCATGTGGAATTCATAAAGCATTAGTTAGTGATGTTTTAGCTGCACTGAGTGCTACTTAACAAATGTAGTCTAATGTTCTTCTATACAACTTACTGGTTTGTACTTTGTGGATTAATTTAATTAATTTGTTTGCCTCATCTCGGGTTTTGCATGGCAGTGCCAATATCAGTCTACGTGTTCACGTTGCCGCTGCCGTACCTTGGCGTTGCATCTTCCCTTCCTCCAGGCTTTGTTGCAGGAGCCATTGTTCTTGTTATGGGCTTGCTCATCTATACTCGGACACCGTCAGTTCCCTCTAGTGCTCCTCCATCGCTTCCCAACTAGTATATGATCAGCAGATTACCCCGGTTGTTAAGTGCAACCGATAACGCTTCTCTGCGTTTTGGATTTTGCAAAAGTGAGAAGAGTGCAACCAAAAGCGTTTCTCTTCGTTTTGGATTTTGTAGAAGTGAGAAGAAGAGGAGGAATTGAGGAAGAGAGAGGAAAGCCATTAATAATTGTCATTTTTGTTCCATGGAAAATGTAATGTGCGTTTCTGGCAATTAGAGCCCAAGCAAGTAGGATATAAAACTCTTTTCTTTTTTTTTTCCTTTTTCTTTTTTTTTGTGGGGATGGGGGATGAATTTCATTTACGAGACAAGGGGTCCAGGGGAAACCAAGTGGATCATTACAGTGATGAAAGATGGATGAGGAATGGGAAACCAAGTTTTAAGGAAAAAAAATAAAAGGTTTGATTGTGCCTTAATAAAGGACAGAAATTTCATCCAAATTAGTTTGGAGGAAATTTCCTTCAACCTACTCTAATAAGTGACAAATGTTATCTCTCACATGTTTTCGAACCCAAACATTAATTTTTTAGAAACCCAAAAATATTGAATGACACTTGTCAATTATTAGAGTAGGCCGAAGAAAATTTCTTCTAAGCCGGTTTGAAAAAATTTCTGCCCCTTAATAAATGAGAATGAAGCGATATCATATCCTAGGCTTCTACATATATTTTTCGTTCCTTTAATTTGTGTTTTTATCAAATTGTTTCCTGACTTTACAAAAGTTAAGAAATGGTCTTTGTGCTTTTAGAGCTTATTCCATATTTTGTTAAAAAGAAATTAACAATTTTTTTGCCACGTGTGTAGGCCGTCATGTAAGATCAATAAAATACGATCAAATGTCTATTTTTGTCACATCAACATATTACTTTAAAAAAAAAAAAAAGAAGATGGTGGCTCATCAGGAAAGGGGGATACCTCACCCTGCTGGAGGTGGGTTGCGGAGAAAGTAGAAACCCCACTTAGGGGGGTTCGGGGGCAACCCACGCCGCAGGACGCTGGGGTTTATCCACCAGTTCATAACGATGAACAATAATAATAATAATAATATAAATTACTTAAGCTTCAACACATCGGGAAAATATGCATGCATTCACTTGATTTGACATGATCATCTACGTCGACAATAAAGGAGACGAAGAGTAAATCCGTTACAAAGTGTAGGACGGACAAGATAAGAAAGTTCACGCAAACTCATATCTCATACATTTGTTTATAGAAGAGCTGGTGAAAATTCTTGTGGAACAAAGGCATATATTCAAGTGCTTTTTATTCTCGCTCTGTATACTATATATAAATAATAATGATGATAATCCTTCATATTTCTTTTACTTCCAAGGATAGCAATCTTCATTGGGTAAGAGAAGGGTATGTTGCAGACATGGACCTCCTGCTCTAACCAACCAAGAACAGGTGACGCATTTGTCCCTGTCGGACCTGTAAATATCGAAGGAGTGGGATGCTGCTCCGGGCAATTTAAAAGTGCAGGAGATTACCCCGGAAGCAGGTGGATCAAAGTTGAGCGCAAAGCCCTTTGGATAGGGCAGTACATGGGAACTTTGATCAGCAGGAGAACTGCAATGGACCGTAATAACGCCCTGACCCAAATCATTGTAGATATCTACATGAATAGCTTTTGCAACCATGGAGAACGCAGTTATAAACAAGAGTACTGATAAAACAAAGTTTCTTTTGAATGGATTCATTTTGTCTATATCTTTGTTTGTTGATCCAAACAAGAATTTCAGAATGCTTTCTTCTTCCAAAACCGCAATTTGAACACAAGTGGAAGTGGAGACACAGGTCGATCTCCTCCACACAAATGAAACTACTATCCTCGAATTCCTCCTATTCTAAGGGGAAAGCAGACGGCAATGGCATGTGTTTTTAAATTTAGAAATGACAATGAATATATGGTATCATATATATATATATATAAAAGCCGAATCACTCTCAGAAGGGCAAGTGTTAGGCAACCAAACAAATTAACCCAAAATTTTTTTTTCAAACTAACGTGACAAACCGTGAGTAACAGATAATGGAGAGAGAATTGCATTTTTTAATTTAAAAACCCTTGCCACCTTAGTTTGAAATTTTTTTTGAGTTTATTTGTTTGACTCCCTAGCACTTCTCCTCTCAGAAGTGCCTTAATATTGCGACATGTGTTGTGAACCTTTTTTATTTTAATGCTAAACCGGTTTTTTAAGGCATAATTTGTGAATCGATTTTTTAAGAGTGAACCGGTTTCATTAAATTAGTGTAATTAATGGCATTTAATTATATTTGAAGAGTTTTCCATATATAAATTATTCAATAAATTAAGTATTATTAATGTCAAAATCAAGTAAAGAAAAAAATAATACAAATCAAATTATGTATTATCATGTTTAATCACTTTAATATGTATATAACATAAAATTCCTTTTAAAAAAATAATAATAATAATATTATATGTTTTTTTTTTCTATTTTTTTTTCTACATAATATTATATGTTATTATATGCTATAGTTGAATTAGATGAACCAAATGATAGGATGTAGAAAAAAAATAGAAAAAAATTTCATTGCATTATTTATTTATTTTTTAAAACATATAATTGTATATTAATTATTAATTGTATAGATTGTCAGATTTTTACTCAATATACTGATTAGGTATTTATTTTTGATTTCATTAGAAAAAATAATCTTTATTAATAAAATATATATAGACACACACACACACATATGATTAGCATCTTACGAGCAATTATATATTTGATGTCCAAACCAAAGTGTAAAATCACAACGGTCATCTTGGGGCTTATTTTTGCTTAGTGTCCATTAATTTATAAAATCGTTAATTGTTCTATATAACAAGCTTCTTATTTGATATTTGTCCGAGGCCTTTTCGCCTATGAGATATTTTTTGTTTATTTGTATGATTTACCCGAGTTTTCATATACATTTTTTTTAAGTATTTTTTTATGCTTTTTTTATTATTATTTTTTATCTTTATGCTTTTGAAAGCAAAAGAAGGCAAAAATTTATTTGATTATTATACGAAAAGGAACTTTGAAACACTTAAAAGATAATTAAGATTGAATATAATATGGGATGATTATATGATTGTATTGCTGACGGGAAGATTTTTTATTATTTTGCTATGTACTTTTTTTAAGGCTCATAATTATATGTGTTTTATAATTTGTATGAAATATAACAAGTATAACACTAATTATATTAACGATTCTTACTAACTTTCTATTAATGCTTTGATAATCACAATCCAAATTTTCTTTTCGCTATTTTTTTTTTTAACATTTTTTTTTTTTTTGAAATAAAATTCTGATTCTCATTCAAATCAATCACTAGATGAAGCAACTTTCTCCATCAAAATAACATTACTAATACAGTTAGGGATTCTAGAATCCCATAGCCTATCAATGATATCATTGAGTAATATATTGGTGTATAACCTTTAGTAAGCCTTTTTATTTAAAAGGGCGTGATATTTTTTTTTTTACAACCTATAATGAAAAGTTCGATAGAGATGTGCTTAAATTTTGAAATTAAACTATAGGGGAAAATGCAGTTTAACCCCCTGAAGTTTCAGGAGTTTTTCAATTTTATCCTCAAAGTTCAAAAATTGGCAATCTACCCACCTGAAGTTTCAAAAATTGGCAATTTAAACCTTCCGTTACTAATTTCCGTTAAATTGGACGAAAATTTTTTTTTTTTAAAAAAAGAAGCCTCAAGGTAAAGATGTAATTTCATAGATTTCCGTCCATTTAGATGGAAAAATTGAACGGAGGGTTTAAATTGCCAATTTTTGAAACTTCAGGGGGGTAGATTGCCAATTTTTGAATTTTGAGGTTAAAATTGAAAAATCCCTAAAACTTCAAGGGGGGTAAATTGCATTTTCCCCTAAATTATAACAAAGAATCTCGCATATTTTTTTCTACAACCAAAGTACTTTTTCGAATGTGCATAGTTTTTACTTTTATTTGTGTTGAAATCTAATAAGAATTACACCAACAATATTAGAGATTCTTTTTAATTTTATATTAATTTTTGATTAAGCAAAATTCAAGTTTTTCTCTTGCAATTATGAAAAGTAAATTTCATAATACTCATGAAAAGTATGATTATATTCTACTAAAAAAAAAAAAATACGATTATAATATTTTTTAAATTTTATAATTAAATTATAATAAAGAATCACACGCATTGCACGAGTTATAAGCTAATAAAGATAATTCTGGAAACTTACAGGCCAATTTTGGGAATAGATTACCTTCTTGTATATAAATATAGATTTACTTACCATGAAAATTTATGAAAAGATATGGTGTTGAAAAAAAAGATTGATGGTCTGGTGAAAAAAAAAAAAAAAAAAAAAAAAATTGAAGATGATTAGGGATGGGTAAATTAACCGCCTACCGACTATGATTAAACCGAAATTAACCATTAACCGATTTATGTAAGCTGAAAATTGGTATGAATTTTTTATACCGACGTTAGTAATCGGTATAAAATTTTTGTTGTCAATTAACCAAACCGAACCAAAATATGCATAACAAAACCGAACCGAACCACCAAATTTGACACAGATCAAGGCTTTGATAGATGAACTTTGCAGATTGATGTTTTGTTGAAAGTATTTGGTAAGTTTTTTGTATCTTATATTCTTATTGTTTGCATTTCATGTTCAATAAGTTATTTTAGCCACACAAAAAATAATAAATAAATAAATAAAAATAAAAATTTGGACCCCCAAAATAACTAATTTTGGCCTATTTAAAAATAGCATTAGCCCAATTATAAAAGCGCACAGTTAGCCGATTAACCGCTTACCAAAATTAACTGAAAATTTTCGAAGTAATATGTTATCGAAATGAAATCGGTGAATTAACCGATTTAACCGATAATTTCGGTTAACCAACCCATAATGGATTTACCGATACCCACCCCTAGTTATGATGACCTGTAGGAGAAAAAAAAACAAAAATAAATAAATAAACACATAAAAAAAAAAAAATAAACGCAACAAATTAGCACCCTAACCTACACAGCATTGCTATATTACTTTCTGAAAATGGGAGTTGATATTTACACAACTATTTATCCATGTGTCCTGCCTCTTTTCCAAATAGCAGAGGGTCACCTACAATTACAAACATGATAATCTACAGAGAACCTAATAAAAAAATAACAAATACACAAGGTATTCAACCCACCTAAGAGGGCCCAAAGTCAACTATTGTCGTACTCTAAATATACAAGGAAAATGGACAGACAGGCCTCTATTTCTATATAATCTAGGCGGGTAAGGTAACTATGTAGTAATAATTTAGAATCCATTTTGTACTCTCCTCTATATCCTTTAATTTGAGGGCCACATACGGTTTAATTTTTCATTGAATTGAATTCCCAATAGTAGAGCCATTGTGAAGAACAATATCAGCAGGGTCTCCAATCCAGGGCCGACCCTCTCTCCATTTAAACTTAATTCTTAGCTTCCCATTAGCATGCACTCCAACTACCTGCCCCTCACTAGCATGTGTCTCCATTCCCCATCCCCACCTTGGGGTTACTAGTCCTTCTCTGAATCTGACACTGTCACCCACCTTGAACGCTCTCACCTTCTCCATCTCCCATTCCTTGCATATCCAGAGCCGCTCCATGAAGCAAAATGATACCCAGAGCTCCCCTTCCTCCATCCGGAAAACTACCCCAACGCTCTTGTGAGTCACTTCTCCCCAGTGGAAAACTGGCGTTGCCACAGATGATTTGACCCTTACCCAATCTCCAATTTTTAAAATTTCTTCCTCCACCACTTCCACTTCTGATGGATTGAGCATCCATGTCTTTGAGCCAGTAGGAGTGTACGCTCTTATTTTTCCATCTGCATCAACTGCTGTTATAGAAACGACGCTGGCATGCGTATGACCTGACCACCCAAATCGTGGATCCTTTACATTGGGCTTCACCCTCACCCGTTGCCCGGTTGCAAACCTATCTACTCTTTCTAGCTTGGAAGTCTGGCCCGCCCATAATTCTGATTCTCCACAGAACCCAACAAGGACAGTGCCATCCCACACATCTCCTTTATACCCTATTCCTTGAATGACACCAATGCTTCCCGGTTGCAAAGATTTCCATTCACTAGCATCATCTTTTAGTTTTACCCATTCTCCAACCTCAAACATCTCCTCTACCTCAAAATCTGCAGGATCTCCTCTCCACAAACCTGACAAATTAAAGAATGAAACTCTGATTTCTCCATCAGCATTTACAGCAGTTACAACACCTCTTGAATTGGGGCAAGCACCTCTCCATCCCCATCTAGGCTGTACCATTCCGGCACGGAACCGAACATGCTGCCCAATTTTTATGCGAGAAACTTTTTCAACTTCTGTGCAGTGAACAATGAACTTACCCTTACGAAAACAACAAACCAACTCCAAATAAGAATAATCCTGCAAGCTATGCACTACTGCTAAGCTGTCTTTCCCAACACTGTTCCATTCATGACTTGGTCTTGTTCCCATACATTGCTTCAAACGAACCCAGTCACCGACTGCCAATCCTGATAACCTTTCTGCATCACCTGGAGCAACTTTCCACAAGCTCGCTCTGCCAGCCACTTTCACCTGGAAAGATATTCAGAAGCAACTCTTTATCACCAATAGCGAGAATTCAAGAGTTCAATAACCAGACAACAGCACACCTCACACTAAAGATCAATAATACCAACAACTAAAATTATACAAACAACAAGCATACTTAAAAGAAATAAGCATACTCACATTTAGGGTCCCATCCATGTCAATCCTTTCAATGTTTCCCAAGGTAGATGAAGTTTCATTTGCCCATCCAAGTAATGGCTCATTGATAGATTGCATCACTCGAATCTCTTGTCCCACTTCAAAAGGTGACACCTTCTCCATGTCTGTCATGGAGCAAGAGAAAGTCTTGCTCCTAAAACAGAATGCAATACCCATATCACCATTCTCCTCCAAGCTATGAATTATTCCTACACTGGTCCTGGTGACATCTTCCCACCCATATTTTGGAGAGGGTACTGAAGCTTTAACTTTTACCCAATCGCCAACCTGCTCATTTTGGAACAGAACAAAGAAGAAAAAAATCACTCACCATAGATGTTTCCTTTTGAGTGGCAGGGTATAAAGTCACCATGAAGTAATGGACATTACCTTGAAATCCTCCACCTTTTCCATGTCTGAAGGATCAGCTCTCCATGGTATGGGCCGATTTAGTATTTCAATTATCAGAAGACCATTACTCTCCAAGTCACTTATTTTTCCGACACTGTGATGTGTCTCGCCATCCCAAGGAAATCTGGGCTCTGCAACAGATCTCTTTACACATACTTGGTCACCAATCTGTATTAGCACAAAAAACATATCAATTTTAAGAAAAAAGAGAAAGAAAGAAAAGGAACAAGCAGGGGTTTCTCTTTTTGGATGCCGGGGTGGGGGGGAGAGAGATGAAAATCAACATTCGTATAAACAAAAGGAAAATTGAATTTGCTTACAGTGAATGGAGTGAACGGCTCCACTTCCTCTGGTTCGCAAAGCCATGGGCTTGGTAAGTAGCTAAATTCTATCAGCAGACTTTTATCAGGTCTAATACCATACACTAACCCTATACTCCCTGGGACGACAGCCCCAAAACCATGCTTTGCAGAGTATAGATTGTGGCGAACACTAACCCAGTCACCAACCTTGAACTCTTCAACCCTTTCAAAATCTGCAGGATCAGCTTGCCACCCCCTAGATGCACCAGTAAATCCAATACGTATAACTCCATCATCATCATCAATACACAGGACAGTTCCAATGTTGTCACGTGATTGTCCACGCAACTCATACCTGACAACATGGCAGTATATTCTTCAAACTTTGTAACAGTTAAAAACTTCACATGATCTCAGGCATTATTTTAATTACAATAAGGTGCTAAAGTTAAACAGATAACTGATCTTTACAAGAGGCACATGCATATATGAAACTCTTCCTGTTTCATGACTACAACAGCTAACTCTGAGTAAATTTGTCACCCAATTGATAAATCTCTTATGCTCATTTACATCTGGATCATGAGCAAATTTTCTCTTGATATCAATTAAGAAGTTTAAAAAAACAACTCATAGTTGGTCCTTTTTGTTGTAACAGTCAATAATATGTCCTTTGGTTCAGTTTAAATGATTAAAAAAACAAATAATAACTATTAAGAGCTGAATATAATCCACATTCAGTTCTTGGACCTGTGGTTATAAATGATCTCTTAATTTTTCAGTAGCATATCATTCCTAATAATACAATTTTATCACAGCACTGATCATTTGTGTCAAGACCTATGGATGCGTTAACAATATTTGCGTGATACCGCAAAATGACTAATCATAATTGGGATTCTTTATAATCATTCATGAAGCCCAGACCAGTCAAGTCTATGCCTGATGTGGGATTCAATACATATCCCAAGTGAGATTCAATACATGCTCACCCAACACTTTCATATCCAAATCCATACAAAGCAAAGTACGACGACTTTTTTGGGTTATATAAAGGATTCCGGGAGCCCCATTTTGCAACTTAATATATTTGGGGTATCATGTAGATGATTTCCAAGTCATGACAAATGATATCAAAGATAACCTAATAATGCTATCTGGCCCAGGGCCTTCAAATTGGAAGAGATTTGAATGGGGAAGATTATTGTATCCCAGATAGTGTGGATTTGGATGTCAAGGCATTGCATTGGCAATATGCTAAGTCCCACATCAGACACATACACAGTCAATCTGAGCAGTATAAATGATTACAAGGAAACCTAATTATGGCAAGTCCTTTTGAGTTTTAGCAGATGAGATTAATGTGGTCCTGGGTTGTGACAATTTGCAACAATTACTTTACTTGAAAGAGGATTAGCAACCATGAAGCATCAAGCCTAAACTTTGGTGATAGTTAAGGAATGAAATATCAAAACCTTGGCTTTTCAATGTCAGCTTTAAGTCGCACAAGCTGTCCCTGGTCCAAAGAGACGACTTTTATAACTTCATTTGCGAGGACGCGAGCTACTCCAGTGCAAAATGATACAACAAGGCTGTCACTCTTTTGGATACTCTGTACAAAGCCAACACTCCCATGCTTTGCACCTTGCCAACCATATACAGGGGTTTTCACATTTCTTTTAAATTTCACCCAATCTCCCACTTCAAATCTAAAATATCAATCAAAATACATGATAAGTCTGTAAACTTTTACATGCTTTAAGAAACCTAACAAGTGATGTTAGTATATCAAGCATCATTCATCAATATTATCATATTAGTAATTTACTCACAATGTCGGAGACAGATGAAGTCCCTTGCTCATAAGTGCTTCCATAAGATCTTCAGAAATCCATTCTCGAGGTAGGGCTTCCAATAAGTCACGCAATGTCTTACCACTGTTCAAAAAAATTCACTCAAACAGCTATTTGGCACAACTCACTGTCACATTGGATAACAATGTTTCAACTATTTATATTACATGAAGATATACACAAGTGAAGAATCTTGGAAATTTCCCTGAAAAGAAAAATGGATCAAAACAACTCTAGTGAGCTAATACTTGCCTGTGGTTCCTAACTTCAATGGCAGCACCTGGATACTGCAGCATAACTACAATGCACTCAAGACATTCACGTATGTACTTTGCTGCATCAGCAGCTATATGAAAAGCATTGTCACCATCATCATCCTGATAATGGTCACACAGGAGTATGTAAGTTGGTGAATAAGCCATATAAAGAATACTATAAAAGAATTTAAAGCTTTTATGCATTTCTTTCAGAAACCTTGAGGTAGAAAATTTGCTATTGGCACATAAAAGAATATACTTTGGATATATGCAGCACATACGCTGAAACATGAACACTTTTCATGTCCAATTCCATGCTCACACTTATGCATATATGCGCACACGTGCAGACGCACTTTATAACTAACCAGATTTTTTTCAAAATTATAATGAATTCTAATACAAAAAACAATTAATTTTTATTACCACATAAAGACAGTTCAATCTGTTCATATTCAGATACATTCAAACACAATTTTCATATGAAAAATATAGATTTTTTGTTAAAGTGAGGGGGCTATTTAGTTGCGTCCATGATGTTCAGAGCAATTATAAAAGTACCATTTTTATTTCAGCTGAGGCAGCACAAAGTTGATTTTGGTTAGTGCTTGGCGGCGTGTGGGGGCTTGAGTTGCGACTGATGTCGGTGTTGGGGTTTGGTGGTTGAGGCATGAACAAAGATTGGGTTTTGTTGCCTGTGGTGCCACCTTGGAAGCAGAAGACCGAGTTTAAGATGGTAAAAATGGTTTGGGTGTGGGCATAATTTGAAAAGAAAAAGTTTCCATTAGTTAATTTAGTGGAAGAAAATGGAAGTACTGAATTAACATAATCAGGTACCCTAGGGGATGATTAGAAAAATTGAAAACTGAAGGTGAATTATTAAAATTGACTAAACCATATGGGCGTTGATGCATCTGACTCTCATACCTTTTCCTAAGTAAGGTCTGTGGGTATCTAAAACATATCCACTACTATGAAATTTGTTTCTAAATTTTAGATAAGCATAACATTTACCCAATAAGAATACAGCGGTATCTGACCATTACTGTATTCAACACAGAACCAATAAGCACATATCTCCCACCATCTTACTAGAAAAACACTGCGAGCAACAAAGATTAAATTTTTGCCAAGTTGTATAAACAGTAGTCACATAAGATTTAGAAATATATAAGGGCCAACCTGCAAATTACAATTTGCTCCAGCAGATAAGAGTAATTCAACACATGGTTTTGCGCCTTTTGCCAATGCCAAATGAAGAGGTATTGTATTATGCATATTCCTGATGTTCACATCGACTCCAGCATCAAGAATAATCTACAGAAAGAGAACCAAGAAAAGTTACAAATCGAGTACCAAAATAATTTCTAGACTGAAACTCGTTATAAGCATGAAATGACTACAACATTTTTTAATGTTCACACATATACTAATAAGAGAATATGGATGGTGAAGACGCCCATCAAATCACCTTAACCAACTCAACATCATTGGCCATGGCAGCTGTATGCAAAGCTGTTCGATATTGTTGTGGATCTTGGGCAGTTGGGTTTGCTCCAGCTGCAAGCAGTATTCTTACCAACTCTCTACCCTCTACAAAGAATATTAATATTAAAAATAAAATTGATATTATATCAACTAGATAAAGTAAATGAAAATAACCCTCATGCCAAACACAGCACATACCATTTGCTTAGCAGAGAAAGAAAGAAAAAACCTTCACACAATAAATTCCTTGTGATCATTAATTCAACTAAATTCACAGGAACCATGTGACACTAGCTCTGGAATCTACATTAAGAGCCAGCCATACACATCAATGTCTAAACACCAAGAGAAAGTATGAGTAGAATTCAGGAGTTCAAAATCAGTGTGTGGGTTTTTATATGGCTTAGGCCTTTATATCACTAGGAGGCTGGCAGGAAGGGGAAAGCCTGTACGAGAAATTTATAGGAAGTCATCGCAGCACTAAAAGGAAGGCAAGCGCCAGCTTCCATTGCATATTAGGTTCGTCCACATAAAAGCATTCATTAAGACATATTCCAATTGGCTAAAGCAAAGTATACGAGATAACCTATTTGCAAACATCAAAGAAACCAATATATGAACAAAAATGTTTTAATTCACTGGTAGAACTTAAGAAGAAAATAGAAGACTCCAAACAGAATTTGAAGGAATACTAATTTGTTAAAGTATTAATTAAATGATTAAATTTACCAATTCCTATTAGCTTAAGCTTTTGGGATAAGTGATATTTTAATATGGTATCAAAGCCTAAGATCCTGAGTTCGAATTTTGTCTCAGTCATTCACCTCGTTTCAATTAAATATTTCACGTGTTAGGCATCAAAAGAAGTTTGAGCCCACACGTGAGGGAGAATGTTAAAGTATTAATTAAATGATGAAATTTACCTCTCTTATTAGCTCAAGCTTTTGAGATAAGTGGCGATTTAACATCAATAGCATATGAAACTAAGAGAGCGTTTAACAAGAGCAATATGTGACAATCATTTTTTACCTGTCTCGCGATCTTTTTTTAGAGCAGCAGCCACACATAGTGCAGTTCCAGATGAACTTGGTATGTCAATTGCTTCAGAAGTCTCTTTGGGTGACGCAATTTCTGCCCACCGCTTAACTACAGCCACATTTAAAGATGCTATACACAAGTGCAGAGGACTGAAATGAAAAAAGGGTAATATCATGCATCTGATAAGAGGGAAAAGAACAACAAAATGATAAAAATTTAAGAACACAACTTCAGATACTGCACATTATTATTAAAAATATATTATTAGTATTAACATTACTAATTTTGTGGTTATTATTATTACTATTTTTACACATCTATGGGGAAAACGAATGAGAGATAGAGAGAGGCACATAGGGTACTCCATATTGTAATAGACTTCTGAAGTTTTAGTAGTTACTGATATTTGAGGTGTAAATACTGCATTCAATGGCCAATGGCACCCTTTAGTGAAAATGCAGAAAAAGAATTGGACCTACTTATGACCTTCATACAAGTTGACCACTCACATTCCGCATTAGAAAAAACAGTGTATTTAAGACGAGTGACTCCCTTTTGAGGTACTGCAGATGACTAGTAAATGCCTCCCCCGAGAAATCAAACAAGTCAAAATTAATGATTTGTAGGCCAATAAATGCAAAAAGACTGCTATTTTTATGTGTTTATCATCATCGAATGCGGGGGATAGATGAAGCCTTCTCCAGCAACCAAAAAATCTATTTATGTCCAGTTTTTTTCTTTGATAAAATAAGAAAGCTCCTTGGAATCAACTTGAGAAAACTGTAGAAATATAATTAAAGAGACTAACATCTTATTGAAACTTAATATTTCATATCATAATACCCTAATTACTTACCAAACTATTCGCAATAAAGAGACAAGTAAAATTAAGAAATTAATTCTAGGAAGCCATTCTAGAAAGAAGAAAAATGATCATAAGCATTTTTCTAGTTTCATTAAGACCCAATAGCATAAGATACTTGCCTATTCCAATCCGTTTAAAACTTCCCCAAACAAATAATTAAAAAAAAAAAAAAAATCATAATGTTATGAGAACCACCCACTAGATTAATCTACCACAGATGATGACTACATTAACGAGGAGTGACTGATCCAAGAAGAGGGAGTGAATAGGCTTGGAGAAAGGCATAAAAAACCATAGGTGAAAGTAATGAACAAGGATATGATATGTAAAAGATCTCAATTAATTGATATAGGATTCATATAAGCAACCCCAATAAAGGGTTAGTTGAGTTTAGTAGCACGGAACAGACTTGTATCATATCAAGCTCCTGTCTCCTCAAGGCAAATAAGAATATGAATGGAAGGGCGCATTCAGGTCATTTCCATAAATAAGTAAATTTTAATTAAGGTGACTTTGAAAGAATCAAATTACAGAATCGCATAAAAGTTCTAGGTAAGTTGCAATATGCACACGTTGAAGACATTTTCCAGATCTAAAGATGCAAGTATTGGCCACATTGATTTTTCATATGAAAAAGCATTTATGAGAATTAGATTCACATGAACAGCAAATCTCAATTACTTTTTATCTCTATCTAGTTTAGTTTGAGACCTGATTCCAACAAACCATTTCAACCAGAAGCTTATTGTCACCATCATAAATCTCTAAGTACAAAAATCAAGAAAGAATTAATTGTACGCAACTAAAAACATGAATACGGAGCATGCTCCCTGCAATTCTCAGGGTAACAGAACCAAAACAAGCATTTGCAACATGATGAATTGAACTTTTGCAAGAACGCTAAAAAAGTCAGGTGCGTAAAATACAGGAAAATGGATGTATTACAATCAGATGCCATGTGACAGTTTATCAAGATTCCGAATTTTATTTAATATCATCAAGCAACATAAAAAAGGTGCAGGAGAAAATCCTTAGTTGGGTAAAATCACCAAGCAACCTTTACAAAGAAGCAGATAATATATCAACCAAATAGCAATAAAATCCTTACCAACAAAGCTATTTTTGACATGATGAAAAAGTTTGCCAGCTTCCGGACTTTACAAAATGCCACATGGAAAAGAGAATTCTTTCATAACCCGCCAAGAAAAATGCAAAAGGAGATGCAACCATTTTTTTTGATAAATAATGAATATTGAAAAAATGCACAGAGGGTGAGAACCCCTACTAAGAAGAGAAAGAATGAAACCATTGAACATGGCTACATCTTAAAGCAAACTCTCCCTTTTTATTCTATAGTGAATTTACAATAAACAAGAAAGAGATGTTATGTTTTAGGTCTGTAGCTATTTTCTTATTGTATTGATCATATCCATTAGTATTAGAATATAGCAATTTTATGCATTTCTAGTAATTTAGATACAATTATAAAAACTTAGAGGCTCCATAATTATGATAGCATATCAAATTTCACCATTTTGGTTATAATATATACTATTAAAGTTATTACCCATAAATGCATACATCATATTTTAACAGCATTGATTCTTACGTTAAATCTTTTGAATTCAGGAAACCCATAGACTTGCAGCCCCCATTTTCCAGTATTACAATAGCACAGTCTCTGAATTTTTTGGCAATGGCTATATGCAGTGCAGTTTCACCATCATCAGCCACTGCATTGGGATCAGCTCCCGCCAATAGTAATTCCTGTGATTGTTATGGAACATTTAAGAAAATATAGAAGAAAGAGAGAAAAACAAAAAAAAGAGAGTACAGTTACCTCAAACCATTGCTGTCTAAGTGAAAACTTACATGCATACAATCAGGCTGCCCATAAAATGCACAAACATGAGCAGGCGATCGACCAAAGCCTTCCATCGACCTAGATATAGCATTGGCTGATTTTCTGATGAGAGCACGCACACATTCTGAGGACCCAACTGCTAAAGCAAATACTATAGGAGGATTTCCATTTTCATCAGGGACATCCACATCCACATTACCATATTCTAAAATAGCATCAACTATCTCTGGACAACCTCGTCTACAAGCCAAGTGTAGAGCAGTTTGACCATCAGCATTATGTGCTTCCAAAAGAGAAATGATTGAGCCATTATTGTTCCCCGATGCAGACTTAGCAAGTAGATCCCTACACATGAAGTGAAGAAAAATCGAGGGTTTGGAACAATTATAATGATTCTTAGATGCGCCAAGAAGACTGCAGTAAAGGAGTGTGTATCAAAATTGACTAACCTAACACCATTCACGTTCCCTTCAGATACAAGTTGATGCAGATGGTTGCTTTTAACGTGGGAAATATCCAAAACAGATGTAGGGGACCGTTCCAACAAATCAATTCCAGGACTATTAGCTGGTTCACTGGATTCCACAAAGAAAAACTGCTTCATATATCCAGACTACATAATTCTTAAAACTCAAGGTAAAATATAACATGTGATGCAGGTGCATCTAAGACCAAAGCAAGTGGGCCCATTACCCCACATCGTCCAGCCCAGTAACTAGTATAAGCATAGTCCTTCATTTTATTTCTATATCATGTCTTGTTTATTATTGTCTTTAGTGCCTTAAAAGTTCATGTGATTTTTAATGACTTTGGTTAGAATTTATTTGTTACATGTGTGATGGAGGACTGAGATTTTAGAGTCACAAAATGCTATCATAAAATAGCCTCTTTTTTATATCATTTCTTTAATAGTTTAATATAAAGAGAATTTCAATGGATAAACCATGAAGAAGTTTATATATAAATGCAGTACTGTTGTCTAAACAAAAAAAATCAGGTGAAAGGTCGAAAATGAAATTACTTACTTATTTGGACTTGGACTGTGAGGAATCCGTTGCAAATGGCGTAGAAATATAGAAAGCATTGCATGAAAAGTTGGTCTTTTCGATGACTTGAACTGTAAGCACTCACCAATCATTTTCCACAAATCTCTAGGAATCCCAACACCTACAACACTAGAATACTGGGGTGGTGGTCTTCCTTCCTTGACAACAGCACGACAAATTTCTTCTGCACTTAAACCAGCCCATCTGCATATTTCACCATAGGTAAGTGAAGAGAATTGTTAAGTTTCACATAGTATGGGAAAATTTAATACAGCACGTACGGAATGGAACCAGTGCACATTTCAACCAGGGCACAACCAAAACTCCAGGCATCTGACTCAGCCGATATATGACTTGCATCATCCCTGAATAAATGCAGTGACTTCTTTAAAGGCTCCCATGCCTCTGGAGCTGTGTAATGCGGACTCAACAATGTACAATCAATACACCAATGCATTTTTAAGAACTCAACCTCAGGACCAGGTCGAGCTTTTCGGCAAGAAGGTTTCTTCAGAATTATTGGAAGCCCATAATCTGAAATCACTGCACGACCACTTGCATCCAGAAGGAAATTGGATGGCTTTAAATTCATGCATACAACACCTGCTGCATGGAGTTCAGCCACCCCACGCGCAATGTCTGCCCCATATCTGCATCCAAGAAATTTGAACAAAAACAATGATACCAACAATAAAATCAGTAATCAAAAGTAATTTCCCAGCCTGAATGACATGGTCGGGTAAATAAATATAGGTCTGTAATTAAAAAATAAAAAATAAAAATTATGAGAAATGACTTGTATATTAGAACCAGGAATTCATTTAAATCTTTTCCAAACAATTTCAAAGTGGAATGACAAAAAACGGTACAATAGTTGATGACTGAAAGAAAATCCAGGATAGATTATAAGAAAACAGAATAATTCTCTGAACATCCACAGCAAAAGATAGAACTTCAACATAAGATCCACACAACAACATTAATTTTTGTCATATCCATGACTAACAAAATGAATCTCTTAAAAGCTTCATAAACATTTCCTGCTCAACATCCCCAGCTAAAATTTAATTAGATATTAATTTTATACAAAATAATAAGCACTTCAAAAAAGGGGATCAAGTATAAAAGGGAAACTATTCAGAAAAATCCATGTTAAGTCTTGATTCTTCTACCCGTGTTATCTTTCTTCTTCTATTGCTATCATTTGTAAAACAGTAAAAAGCACCCAAATTTAGAGGATAAATGTCAGTCCAGAGTCAAATAGGTATTAATGCAAGTTAAGTTATTCAAAATAATAGGTGTTCCTGTTGTATAATGCTTGTGCATGTAGGGGCACCTTATGCTTTTTTTATAAAATTTTCCATTACTTATCAAAAAAGTTAATCAAAATAAAATTGTCAAGTTTTTAGTGAAGCATCTATTTCTTTTTTGTACAAGTTTTCTGTCCTTTATTATTGTTAAATTACCATTTATCCCAAAAGCTTAAGCTTATAGAAAGAGGCAATCACTTAATCATTACTTTAACACTTCCCCTCACGCGTAGGCTCAAACTCCATTTTTAATAGATGAGACCTAACATGTGGAATATTTAATTTAAATGGGAGGTGAATTAATGGAATCAATGTTCAATCTCAAGACCTTTGGCTCTGATACCATGTTAAATTACCACTTATTCCAAAAGCTTAAGCTTATAGGAAGAGGTAATTACTTAATCATTACTTTAACAATTATCAATGTTGTTAAACCCTGACTTGTAAACATTTGAAAGCTAGAGCCATCTAGTGGTCCTAATTTTAAAATTTTTAGATAAGGAGTAACTTGGGAGCCTGAAAATACTACCCCAGTTCAGAAAGCATTGCATTGAAATGCCTGGGAACTATCTGTATTGCCCTACACAACACCAAATGGAATTTCCCTGCTCTGTGTGGATGCTAGCCACCCCTTATGTTGTTGATCGATGCAAGGCATCCTGACACTCTGAAACTCAGAAAGTGCTGTGTTTAGTTGGAAAAATGTGATTTGAATTTCATATCTTTATGTCATTTATGTAACAAAGAAATTCTCATACACTAAGAGTGCGTTTGGAATTACGATTTTGAAAGAATAATCTGCGTTTTTAAAATATATCGCAAAATGTAAGGCGTTTGGCATTGCGATTTAAAAGGCACTTAATTTAAAATAGGAAAAAAATCTGAGATTTCAATAAGCAGGTTAGGGGGTGCTTATTTGAAAAAGTGTGAATTTAAACCAAAATCATGAATTCGCATAACAAATATTTAATAAAAAAAACTTTTTAACATGTTTTACCAAACGCCTTTACCATTTTAAAAAGTAGCGATTTCAAAAGCACTATTTTTAGAAAAACTATTTTTAAAATCGCACTTATTGAAACTGCAATCCCAAACGAACCCTAAATGGCAGTGACCTATAGATTATAAAGCTAAAGTTTCTGTTCTTGATATTGCCCTGCATGGGGACTATGCCTATTGATACATAGGAATAGAATAAGTCTTAGTTGAAGAGGCTCATCTATAGGATGTCTTGATATGATCAGAAGCTGAAATTTCAAAACAATAATTAATAGGTGTAGCCATGGCGCTTATACCACAGCTAAACCTTTCCTCACTAACTGTTACAAAACCAAGCATGTAAGGAGGTCTTGTAAATGACCCAATCCACATCCACCCAAAATAGCGATGTTTTGAGTAACTTTCAAGAATCGCTACGCAATAGCCATAAGTTTCGTAGTGAAAATATAATTTGTTTTCTAGAGTAGATTCGACGATTTTTCTTATTGTGTCTTCCTTCCAGCATTACTCAATTGCATGAAACAACCACAAAGAAGCAGCTGAACACTGCTGACCGGAATTATTTCTCAGCACAAAAGGTCGGGCTTCAGATTAGGATTTCCGAAGCTATAATTACCACAAAAACAAGCTAATTCGGGACATAACACGTGAACTAAGCTTAACAATCAAGATACGGAACAAGATCAAAATAATTAAATGTGTAAAAAGAAAAAGCGCTCCAAGTGAAAATTTCCAAAGCTTTATTACACTATAAAATAGATAAGCGATTTGATGCTTTAAGAGATGGAATTGGAACTACAATTCCAAATTGAAAGCACTTAGATGTGAGAATTTTACCTGAGGATTTGCTCGAGAGTGAGGCGGCCGCCGCTGCGGCGCATCTCGGACTGAACCGAACCGTAGCACCTCTCTGTGACGAGGCACAGATGATCGTCCCGCTTCACCACTCCATGGAACGCGCACACGTTCCTGCACCACATCGACGACACGCGAAGCTTCTCGAGCTCCCCCTCCACCCAATCGCAGTCCGCCACGTCGGCCACCCGCACCCTCCTCACCACCACCTTGTGCCTACACCTCTTCGACCTCTTCATCTCACCCAACCACCTCTCCGCTTCGCCCCCGATCCTCTTGATCAGCCTCAGCTCGTGATCCGCACACAGACTCCTGGACAGCCCCGTGCCGCGACCTCGACAGCACGCGCTGTGAGGCGGTGCCGGTGGTGCCGATTCCGACTCCGATTCTTCGTCGTCGGTGACATCGTCGTCGTCGTCGTCGAGTATGGGGAGGAGAGAGTAGTTCTTGGGGAGGGAGAGGACGGAGTTACCGATGGTGGACACGTGGCGGCACTTGGGGCATGGGAGGGTGTGCTTGGGTTTTGCAGACGAGAAGGAGAACGCGTGGGAGAGGCAGTGCTTGCAGAAGCAGTGGCCGCATTGGAGCAACAGAGGCGCGTGTGAGTCGTCGTCGTAGGGCGTGTGGCAGATTGAGCAGCTGGGGACTCGGATCTTCTTCCTCTTCGACTCCAGCTTCGGCATGTCGTTTTTGCGTACGCTTTCGTGGGAAATGGGAGCGAGTTTTCAATGGAGTTGTTTGAAGAATCGAAGACTTGTCGGAGAGGATTTTGAAGAAGGAGAAGGAGGAGGAGAGGAGGGTTGAGGACGTGGACTTGGACTTTTTATACGCTTCCATAATCCACGCTGTGGTAGGTGGGTCTGAACAGTGAACTCCACGTGTTTATGCCACGGCGGCAATTCAAAAAAAAATTAAAAATTAAAAAAGGATTGATTTGGAAAGTGTTGAGATGCGCATGGCAAGAAGAGGAAAGTGGAAACCCCAATTGTCATCGGAATATAATTATCTAAGTGAAAATGAAAGCGTAGAGAAAGCTGTACGTTTCTTGTCTTTTTCTCTTTAATTTTTTTAATAATTAATTACAACCGATAAATAATAAAAATTTTACTAAAAAATTTTTACAACATGACGTGACACAAAATGATCAAATTTTTCAGAAGTTAAATTTATCTAATTTTTAATTATGCTATGCCACGTCATGTTATATAAATTTTTTTATACGTAAACCTAGCATCTCTCATTCTCGAAGAAGCTACGGGACAATCTTTAAGGCCATTGTTAGACGGTGGCCGCTAGATGTGTCTAGCGATGGTAGTCATTGTGGGTTCGGTAACTCACGATGGTCATTATTTTAATTTTTTACATGTTATAATGCAGGCAGCCTTCAAACCTGAAAATATATATATATATATAAACAATCTTTCATACTTGAAAAAGAAATATAAATATTTTTAGTTATTTTTAAAAGTGTTTTTGTATGAGATTTTTTTAGAAGTGTTTTTATAGAATTTTTCTTAGAAGAAATTTCATTGAGCCTTAAGAAAATGTCTGCTACTAAGCAGCCGTTACAAAATCACAAATAAATTTTTAGATAGAATCATTATTAAATTTTAGTTTTAATAATAATTTTTAGCCGCAAGAAAAAAATTGTGCTTACAAGAATATGAGAGTGGGTTGGGCTCGTCGATTTATCCATCGATCTCATGGGCCGTTGTTGGGTTTCTCCTTTACCGAAGAAAAAGATTTGTATTTGATAGCGGCCCTGCGCATAAATTCCAAAGCTCTTTTGGAAGAACCTGCAAGCTGCTTGTAGAGTGACGCCTCTCTCTCTCTCTCTCTCTCTCTCTCAAAGAAGCAATGTTAAGAGGTTCTCATCTCCCACCGATAGCAACTCCAGCTCTCTGTGCTCTGAGACTATCTTGGATTCCCTGTCTCAGCCTCTCTTCGCCTCTAAAACTTCGCAAACTCTCCACATTTGCGGCACCATTTCAAACGCTTATCCCTCAAACCTTCGCACCCAGTTGGCCTCATCGATCCTTTTTGAGCTTGAAGCGGGTCGTTCCTCTGATGGGTCTTCCATGCCCCAAGGCAACAGGTTCGGTCATTCCATCAAAACCCATAATTTACTTAATGGTTTTTCTAAGTATTCTTTGGTTTTATTATCTATTTCCCTTCATTTACTCCGTGTGACCAAAAGCTGCATAAGAGAAGAAATGGTCTTTTAAGCACTGAATTAGAAGAAAGATAAACTAATAAGCCCATCTTAGGCGTCTTTAAGCTGTGCATAAATAACTTAACGTTTTTTCTCAAATTCTGATGTACTCTTGTTAATTACGAAGAAAGTCAAGTAAATGAAGAATTATTATCATTTGAATGTGTGCTTTACAGTTATTTGGGACCTTAGAATACGGGAAGCTCCACTAATACATATTGGTCTATCTTGCGTTCAACTTCAGTGCCTAAATGTGATCACTCTTTTCTTGGAGGAGTGCAAGGAGTGGTGATGGTTTGAAATTTTTCACAAAAAGTTCTGTTTATGGCCCTCATTTTTTTTAATGAGTGCTTGAGATATATTAGGGTTCGTTATCAATTACAATACATATAATATATTGCTTTTGGTTTCCATGTCCCTTTAGTGCATAAACTTTTGATGTTTAGAGAAACTTAGCACTCTGTTCTAGTTGCCCTCAAATTATTTTCCATGATTGCCTGGTATGTTTTAGGGGTTGTCTCGCTGGATGCTTAAATCCCTCCAGTGTTAGTGCTACACATTGTAAGTTATTAATATTTGGTAAACGTGTGTATATTTTGATCCCAGTTCATAAAATAATCTTTCTTTTGTTGCATTACTCTCTTGCTCGCACAGACTATTACATTACATAATTTATTAGTAACTGAGAAGTTCTAAATTATATTCTCCTTCAGCTTCCTCTAGTGCTGGGAGTGACTCCGGAGATGGCCGGGAAATACTGGTGCAGCACTTGCTTGTTAAAGAAGATGACCTTAAGCTTTTGGTGGATGTTCAGCAGAGAATTTCAGGAGGTTAGTTTCAATACATTTGTTATCCAAGTAAATCCAAATTCAATTACTATCTGATACTCTAAGGATGGGTATGACATTTGCTCTGGAGATTTGAACTTGGCAATTTGTCACTGCAATCTGTGCTTCTATTATTTATTTAGTTGATAAACTCATAATCCAAAATCAAAGTTGGCATTGATGTTTTTTTGAACAATTTATCCTTCTCATGGTACGGTGTTCTGTTTTCATTTGTTACATTCAGGTGAAGACCTTAGTGATCTTGCTGCTGAGCACTCAATTTGTCCATCCAAAGGAGAGGGAGGAATGCTTGGGTGGGTGAGAAAGGGGCAAATGGTATGACAATGATATATTTAATTGTCTTGCAAAGCTATCTGAAGCATTTGGGACAAATCCTTGAGTAAAGTTTTGAATTTTGCTTCTTGTGTACTTGTGGTTACCTTAGGTACACTCCGATGCTATGAGAATGCTATAGAGTTAAGTGATATGCAATCATTGTGGTTTCGATGGTCTTTCATATCTTTAAGTAGCTTAGGGTTCACTTTTCTTTGAGAGTGCAAGATGCTACTTTTTCCTCCTTTCTTTCCTTTTTTTTTTTTCTCTTTTTTACTCAAAAAGAGATCCAGTGAAAATAAAAAGCAAAAGTGGATACTATTATGGCCAACTAAAGACATCTTATTCATGAAAAATTATGTATACCATTTCTATAGTTATTTAGGACTAGGTAGGAGATCGTTTTAGCTTTCATTTCGTTTTTGCCCAGATATTTTTTATTACAATATTGCAAACTGTATAACTCAAAGAAATAAACCAAATTTTTTGTATTTTATTATTAGAATGAACTTGGTTATTGTAACATCATTATCTAGTCAATCACTAGTGCAAGTGAAAGTTAATTTTCTTTGCTGTTTTGTTGAGGCGTGCAATACCTGAATATTTGTAATTTCACTTTCATAGTTGATGGTATGCTGTGTATGCATACAAGAATAAACTATGATGTTGATATGTTACTTTCTGTGACTAAAAGGATAATGCATAATGTAAAATATCAATGGGGGAATTGGATTTTTGTCCTATGATTTTCATTTAATATTTTGTTACTTTACTTATCAAAAAAAATATATATATATTTTGTTTCCCTCACCAACTTGATCTGACAGATCTTTGATGGTGAAATGTATTAGGTGCCTGAGTTTGAGGAGGCTGCATTTAATGCACCTTTAAATAAAGTTGTAAGATGTAAAACACAATTTGGATGGCACCTGTTGCAAGTTATCTCTGAGAGGTATGTTTCAAAAATTTACATCTTGTCAAATATGCTAGCAAGTGTTGGCTCTCACTTGGTGTGTACTTACTTATTTCTATACGTGCACATTATCTTTTTAGGGAAGAATCCCTGCTTCAAGATATACAACCTGACGAGCTTCATGCAAAGATGCAAGATCCCAATTTCTCAGAAGAGGCACAATTGGTTGATGTTCGAGAACCTGAAGAAGTGTATGCTCATTTCTAGCTAGAGAATCATTATTATGTATTTCCTGTTTTTCAAGTTCTATTAATGACTTGACACCGTGTTTTGGATTATTTACGTATAGTCAGTGTGGTAATCTTTCAGAATTTTGGAAGTTAGGTTGTGACAAGAAAATTTGAAATCCAATAGTTGATTCTTGAACTATTGTCAATGCTATGCAAAAATGTGGGACAACCTAGTTTGTGATATTTTAACATAATTATTTATAATATTTTGTTAGCTTAATTCATGAATATTTATTGATCAAGTTACGCATGAACACTATTGCCTTATAGGGTTGAAATAAATTTCTTGAACTTTAGCAGAATAATGAACGAGCTCTTGGCTTTGACAGTCCATGCCTTTTCTTTCTCTTATCCTTTCTCTCATAACATTTTGCTAGTCATGTTGTTTGTGTTCACTGCTCAGACTACTCTCTTTGACAGGGCCCAAGCTTCTGTGCCAGGTTTTCAAGTTCTTCCTCTCCGACAATTTGGAAGCTGGGGACCTGAGATAACTACCAAGTTGGATCCTCAAAAGGATACATATGTTATGGTATGCGCTAAATTTTAAATGCCAGAAGTTACATAGGCACATAATAACTTATAAAAAGGCAATACAGAATATCCATTTCCATGTTTAGCATGAACTTTTCTGGGAAAGATTTCAGGCGATGAGGGAAACAGAATATCCATTTCCATGTTTACCTGTATTGTGGGAAGAGGTCATCCTTTTTACGCACTCAGCTCCAAGCCTTGAGCATTGAGTTTTCCCTGTGGTTAAGACCCACTCTTTATATTCAGTCACCTTTTATTTGAATTCGTCCAGCACTGTAATGACTCTTTTAAAATTGATTTATAGAGTTTCTTCACTTTCAGTTTGTTGTGGAATAACACATTACATATATGGATAGCTGTTCATCATAGCTTGGATGTTCCTACTTTTGCAGCTGTTTTGAATTTATTTTCTTTTTCTTCCTATTAGGGGTTCTCTTTGTATACTCCTTATGTACTAGGGTTGTGTCCCTCTGTGCTTTATTAATGATATGAAATTACTTAAAAGAAAAATGGAATAACCTACTTGAAGCCACCCAATGATGGTTTAAGTTTACACGTTCTGTTGTGGTGTCTGTGATGCTTTCATTGTAAATCTTTCCATGAAATTTAATGTAAAATCCTTGCTTGCTTCACAACAAGATTCGTTTCTGTTTTTCTTGTATGCTTTATGATATTTCGGTTACAAAAGAGATCCGTTTCTAGAGTACTACTAACAAATCATGTCTTGGACTGCAGTGTCACCATGGCCTGCGTTCGTTACAGATTGCCAAGTGGTTGCAGACGCAGGTACAACACTTTCTTTTATGGTCATTTTCCATAAATGATATGGCTTTTCAGTTCTCTGGGCACCTCATGAAAATTAAATTGGGTTTTCATTGCTTCATGGCCTCTAATTTTTATTTGAATATATGAGACACTCTTTACCTTAGAGTCATTAGCTAATTGATATTGATATGCATATGCTGCCTATGAAGTACCAAAATAAACAAATTATAATACTTGATGTACTATTGTTTGAAACTTCAGAATTATTTTCAGTTCTTGCATTGATTTGTTTCCCAATTGTTCAGGGTTTTAGAAGAGTATTTAATGTTTCTGGGGGAATCCATGCATATGCCCTCAAGGTTGATCAGTCCATTCCTACTTATTGAGAAGATATATTTGTCTTTCACCTTCATTGATCCTCTTCCTCTCTCTCCCTCTCTCTCTCTCTCTCTCTCTCACACTGAGTCTTCTAAGTAGGTGTTACAAAGGCTTGGAAAAGCAGATTTTTTTTTTCTTTTTCTTTTAACCTTGACAGAAATTGAGTAATAGCCTGTAAGAATGTTTTGTGGAAAGGGAATGATTCCTTTTGTTTCCGATGTACCCCATTAACGTAACCATTTCTGCATCCTTTCAATTTCTTTTTTTGGACACTGTAATTTGAGAATCCAGTAATTTACTTGAGCCCAACATGGCATGATAATTTTAAAAATTGGAAAGAATGGGAGGAGGACTAGAGTGAGGAAATTAAGGAATTGTTTTGCTTTTGTTATTGGCTTTTGGGAATTGCCAAAAGCCATTAAATAACGTCAGACCAACATGCTCAACGAGAAAGCGACAAGTCAACGTGGAGGTTACGGTCTCACATGGTGTTGTAGGGAGAAAACAACGAAGGTTCTCATCCCTTGGTGCGTTGAATAACCTCATTTTATATGAATTCCCAGCCAGGAAAATTGCGCCAAACATGACCCCTGTAGGAAGCTAGCTGTTCACATCTAGGTTGAAGAACTGGTTAGCTTATTTGTAATTTACTTACTTCCTTGAAAATTGAGAATATCAAAAACTAAGATTTAGCTTAATTCATTTAGAGCGTGTTTGAGATTGTGTTAAGAAATATAGTTTTTAAGTCAAAAAAGAGCTTTTGAGCAAAAGCTTCATTTTTAAGCTTTTGTCAAAAGTGATTTTTTGGTTATTTTTAGGCTTTTTAGACCCTTAAAAGCGCTTTTAAATTTTTTTACCAAACGAATATTTTTTTCTTCAAATGTGTTTTTTGAGTGTTAAAAGCACTTTAGGCCTTTCAAACGCAATCTCAAACAGGCTCTTACTGTAATTCCTTCAAATGGTTTTCTTATCACACGTTACTTTTAAAACCAGATCAATTTTTATTGAATTTTAATATAATAATGATTTTAAAAGCCATCTATAAATATAAAAAAAAAAAAAAAAAATAGGTATAGAAGAGAAGAGTTTGTAACACTACTTTACTTTAGTATAGAGGAGTAATACTATTCCCCAAGGTTAACAAGCCACAACACAGGATTTGGCCCATTAGTTGGGAGCCCAATGGATGGGCAACCCTATGCGGAGAGAATATGATTAGGTGCTTACTATATACCATACTATTATCCCACTATGGTGACGTGACATTACTAATCTATTCCTGATTTTTTTTTTTCTTCTTTCTTTTAACAATGGTGAATATAAGGGTAGATGAGTAATGTTATATACTACATCACTGTTCTATTACTATCTCACTATGATAACATGTCATTGTTAATCTACCTTTAAATCAATAAATAAAAATTAAAAATAATTGATTAATAATGACATATAAAAATAGTAAAATAACGGTGTGAAATATGACATTACTCATTTCGCAATACTATTATTACAACTACTAATCGTTTTGGACAACATCACCGCTCTTGTTGCTATAACTGTCACTGACTCACTGCTATATATGACCACCACTAGCTATCATGCCATCCATCAATGACACAACTATCATGGATCGAGTGTATAATATTTGCTGCCACCACGATGAATTAATCTTAAATCCCACCACCGCCCCTATTGCTATTATAACCAACACGACACAAAAATACTAAACTAAGAACATTTATCGAATTATTATAACTGTCATAACCAACCACAACAGACAATAAACCGTTTTTCCCTCCGAAAAATGCTCTGAGTCATTGTGGTAATAAGGAAAAGAAAAAGAAAAGAAAAGAAAAAGGAAAAAAACCTAGCTAGCTTAATTATACTCTCTCACGTCTGAGACGCATCAAAGACTCTTTCAACACCTACACACATCCCCCCTACAATCCCTCACTATCAAACCCTCTGTAGTTCCCCTCAACAATCCAAACTGTATCCCTCTAGCTAGCTAGCTCTCATTTTCCACCCTTTTTTTTCTGAACAAACATTTTTCAACCCTCCAAAACCCATTAATATTTCCTGCCTTGGCGACCTCTCTCTCTCTCCCTCTCTCTGTCTCAAACCATGGGCAACTGTTGCTCTCAAGGCAAGAGAAATGGTGCCCCCAATACCCAAAAAGGAGAATCCTCCCCAGAAAACAACCACCCCCGTGCAAGCACTGGCACTCCCAGACACTCCACCAGCCATGCAAAGCCTGCTCCTAATTCGGCTGCTGCCGCCACCGCACCCGGTACTCCTACCAGGCCTTCCAAGCCTGCACCTATAGGCCCCGTCCTCGGCCGGCCTATGGAAGATGTCCGGTCGGTCTACTCTATCGGAAAGGAGCTTGGCCGGGGACAGTTCGGTGTCACCCATTTGTGCACTCACAAGGTGACCGGCGAGCAGTTTGCATGCAAAACCATAGCCAAGCGAAAGCTTGTGAACAAGGAGGACATTGAGGACGTTAGGTAATTAATTATCTTAAAAACTTAAGCTAATACATTATTTATTTTAAAAAGTTTAATATTTAATTTATATTATAACAGGAGAGAGGTTCAGATCATGCACCACTTGACGGGGCAGCCTAACATTGTGGAGCTCAAGGGAGCTTATGAAGACAAGCACTCGGTTCATTTGGTGATGGAGCTGTGCGCTGGAGGGGAGCTTTTTGATCGTATCATTGCAAAGGGCCATTACACGGAGAGGGCTGCAGCATCGTTGCTGAGGACGATCGTTCAGATAGTGCACACTTGTCATTCCATGGGAGTCATTCACAGGGACCTCAAGCCTGAGAATTTCCTTTTGCTCAGCAAGGATGAGAATTCGCCACTCAAGGCTACGGATTTCGGTCTCTCTGTTTTCTACAAACAAGGTTACATTGTTTTCTCTTCATTATCTAATGTTTTCAAATCGATCAACATGTTTTTTTTTTTTTTTCATATTTCAAATTAAAATTTTGGTTTTCTAAGGTATGAAAGGGAATTTTTATCTAGGTGTAATAGACAAAGCAACAAATTTGCAAGGACGGTTGGAAAATGTGAAAAAGTCCATGTTTTCAAATCGTAGGCAAGGGGATGTGTTTTGAAAAACGCACGATTTTAAAGGCCGAACAGCAATTTTACCAAACTGCATCTTCAAAAATTGCATTTTCATTAATTGTGTATTCAATTTACTGGCTCTGTTATAATTTTTTGTTTTCTCTTTTCAAGATAAAAACATTAATAAACAACCAAAACACTCGTAAAAACATTATTTCACTTTTATGTCTCTTCAAAAAACCTTTTTAAACCAAAAAAAAATCTCAAAATTAACAGGTTAACAAGCAGACATAAGGAAACGGGATGTTTCTATTATATATGGATTAATTATTTACCAATATTACGACATATAATAACAGTTGTTCATCCATTTTACAGGAGAACTATTTAAAGATATTGTTGGTAGTGCATATTACATTGCACCTGAAGTCTTGAAGAGGAGATATGGACCAGAAGTCGATATTTGGAGTGTTGGGGTCATGTTGTATATTCTTTTATGCGGTGTTCCACCTTTTTGGGCTGGTATTTCTTTTTCCTGTTTTGGCTCTCTCTTAATTAATAGTTTTCTTGGGTATTACTATATTTAACTTGAAATTCATTAAGAGAAAATTTGGGTTTGACAGAATCGGAGCAGGGGATATTCAATGCAATCTTACGTGGCCATATTGATTTTACAAGCGACCCATGGCCCTCGCTTTCCCCTGCAGCGAAAGATCTTGTCAGGAAGATGTTGAATTCAGACCCCAAGCAGAGGCTCACAGCCTTCCAAGTTCTCAGTAAGTATATATACTTCGAATTCTTGAGTAATATTTCTATTTTCTTTTTTCTTTCCCCCGGCAAATGGCTGAAGTTTTAGGCTTTATTAATTTGTTTAGACGAAGAAATATTTTTTTAAAAACGTTTTTTTTTTTTTCTATTTTTCGGTGTTTGATATAACTAAACATCTTGATTAAACCAAAAACACTTTCGGTTTATTGGAAAAAAATTTCTTTAATATATATTGAATATTACTAATGTTTCTGATAAGGCACGTATGTTTTTCACTAGCTCATCCATGGATTAAGGAGGATGGAGAAGCACCCGATACTCCTCTTGACAACGCAGTGCTGAGTAGGCTCAAACAGTTTAGAGCTATGAATAAGTTCAAGAAAGTTGCTCTTCGGGTATATATCCATTATTTCCCTATTAATTTGAAATACATTATACTATTTAATTTATAGTTTGTGTTAATTAATTTCGACGCTCATCTAATATTAGATAATCATTAATTTACTTTATCAGTTATATTACAACTTGTTTCAAAAGTTTAAACTCATAGAAAGATGCAAATTTAATTACTTAATTATTATTTTAAAACTCTCACTCACGTGTGGGCTCAAACAGTCTTTTAATAGATGAGGTTTAACACGTGAAATATTTAATTTAAATTGTGGGTAATTTGACAGAGTTAAAGTTTGATCACAGGACATTTGATTCTGATACCATATCAATATATCATATCATCACATGTTTCAAAAGCTAATACCTGGTCATTGACGTCAACGTCTATTTATTTTGTCCAATTTTGTAGGTGATCGCTGGATGTTTGTCGGAGGAAGAAATCAGGGGGTTGAAAGAGATGTTCAAGGGCATGGATACCGACAACAGTGGAACTATAACACTTGAAGAGCTCAAGCAAGGACTTGCAAAGCAAGGGACAAAACTGTCTGAATATGAAGTCAAACAATTAATGGAAGCTGTAAGATCTTTTTTTTTTTTTTTTCCTATTTTATTTATTCAAAAATGTACTTTTGTTATAATATAGATTTTTAATTTAATTATCTTCCTTTTTTTTAATGAAAAACAGGCTGATGCTGATGGCAATGGTACTATAGACTATGGTGAGTTCATCACAGCAACGATGCACATGAACCGGATGGATAGAGAAGAGCATCTTTATACTGCCTTCACATATTTTGATAAGGACAATAGCGGGTAAAAACAGTTATTAATTCGTTAATTCCTAGGTAGTTGAATACCTTCCACAAGTTTGAAACATACATTCAAATCAAATCTTTGTAAATTAATTAAGTTATTTTTTCAGTAGAAATTTCTCATGTCATAAATAAATATTCAGATTCATTACGACTGAAGAGCTCGAGCAAGCTCTTCGTGAATATGGCATGCAGGATGGAAGGGACATAAAGGAAATTATTTCTGAAGTTGATGGCGATAACGTAAGTACCAGCAAAATGGGATTGAAAGCTTTTGTCGTGAAAGTATTTGCATCTATGCCCTTAAATTTTCCATCTTTTTTCATTTCTTGCATGCATGACTGCAGGATGGCCGGATCAACTACGATGAATTTGTAGCAATGATGAGAAAGGGGAACCCAGAAGCAAACCCCAAGAAGCGACGTGATGTAAATCTTTGATTTCGTGGTGGGGAAAAGGGAAAATCATCATTTGTGTCATGTACATTATCGTTCAAGGTGAAGAAAATGGGAGGAGAAATGAGTGAGGAGTGGCTCAAGAACAAAAATATTGGTGGGTATTGAGGGTTATGAAGTTAATTTGGTGGATCTGTTCTATCCCTCTTATGAAATTTTAACAACGTAGAAGGTCATGGCTTGCAAATTCTTGGGAATCAATGGGTGTTCTTCAATTGTATGTTTCTTATCCGCTATATAAAGTAGACATAAATACTGTTATGGTTGTTGACCAGAAGATGTTGGCTCCATTGACAGACGTTTTTTTTTTTTTTTTTTTTTTTAAGTGTTATGGGGTGACCTAGAGATGAAAGTAGTATCGAGTGTTTTGTATTTTGTTAATATTTTTGTTTAAAATATAAACAAAGAAAACAAAAGAGAGATAATGAAAGAACTAGAATGCAAGTGTTTCATATTCATTAGTTGTGGGTAGTTTGATATATACTCAAGTACGTGTACTTAATGTTAAGAAATTAATCATATTTTTCAAGACCCGTGAGATGCGAAAAATAAGAAGAATGCGGAATAACAAAGATAAGCAATCACACACGATACAAAGATTTAAGTGGTTTGGCTTAACAAGCCTACATCCACTAGCGGAGATGACCCGAAGAAAATTCACTATCAAAAGATGGAGTACAAAAATAGTAGAGAGAAAATCACTCAGATCCCAAAGCCCCAATACACTCAAATCTCACTATCACACAAGAGAGATTATTCCTAAAAAAGAATACAAAAGACAAATGTACAAACTCTTCTTTTACTAGAACAGATGGCGGCTGATCTCTATTTTATTCTCTCACTTTGCAGCACATTTTTCTTCTAATCACTTGTTTTTGGCTCCTCTAAAAACCACCAAGAAGAAAACACCGTGGCAGCCCTTGTACCTCATTCTCTCAAATTCTCTCTTTTTCTCCTCCCTTTGGTGCTCACAAGTACTCATGTTTGGCACACACATAAAGGCTCATGCTACAAGCCTTTATAAGGCACTAAAGTCGGTTAGACAATCCTACTACAAGTAGGTCTTCTCCTCTTCAAAGTAAGTCACGGAAACCAAGTCCACATGGGACTTCAATAACCCTCGGTCAACATAAGAGTCCAACTTCCAAAAGGATTTCCAAATACCACCCATAAAATGAGTCTCTAACATCTTAGAGAAATAAAAGACAATGGGGCCCACTCCAAACTTGATTTCAAGGCACATGTCTAACAATCTCCACCTTGACTTGAATCTCATCAAGTCGCAAAATGTGTCTCCTCCGGTTGTCTCCGCCTCAGCCCTTAAGGGCAATCACACTCCACAAGTGTCGCTCAAGTCCAAGCGCCTCTTGAACTTGAGCATAGGACCTGGTTTAAACATAACACCATGATTTCCTACCAGTCCCGTAGACCATACAACTTTCTCTGATGACTCTTTCTTTCTGTAGACCCATCTGCACTCTTTAGCGTTCTTTCCCTTGAGTAATTCTGCCGATTCCCAAGCTTTATCTCTCCGTAGTGACTCCACCTCTTTCGGCATACCATCCTAAACAGATGATGGATCTCCACTACTAGCTGTCAGAGCAAAAGAAACCATATCCTCGAAGTCATACCTCTTTGTTGCTTTTCGATCACGTTTCTCTTTGCCTCTTGCTAAAGAATGAGATTCTTCCCGGCGCTGTAAGTTTCTTGAAGATTCTCTGTCATCACATTCATTTGTGAGTGAACACTGTTCATCAAGCTCCACCTCCACGAATTGTTTTTCTTTCTGCACTGTACTTTCAAAAAGATCATCTAAGTTAACAAACTTAGACTTCTTCGGTTCATGCTCTGTAACTTCAGGTTCTGCATTTGACCCATCCTTATACATAGCACACTCATTAAAAGTCACATTCCGACTTCTAATGATCTTCCGATTTTGATCATCCCAATATCGATAATCGAAGGCCTCATCTCCATATCCAATGAAGAAACACTTTCTAGATTTAGCATCTAGTTTACTCTGAGCATTAGACTCATCATGGACATACGAAGCACAACCAAAAGCTTTCAAATGTGAAAGATTTACCTCTTTTCCATTCTAGACTTCTTCCGGTAGTCTATGGCTCAGGGGAACGGAAGACCCCCTATTCATCAAGTATGCAGCAGTGTTAACTGCATCAGCCCAGAAAGTCTTTGGTAACCCAGCATGCAACATCATACTCCGAGCACACTCATTGAGGGTCATGTTCATGCGCTTAGCCACGCCATTCTGTTGTGGTGTTCCCGAGATAGTTTTCTCCATTCTAATCTCATTCACTGCGCAAAACTGTTTAAACCCCCTACCTTCGTATTCTCCTCCATTGTCTGATCTCAAACGCTTGAGCTTCAAGCCCGTTTCAGTCTCAACCATGGCCTTCCATTTCTTAAAAGTCACAAATACATCAGATTTACTTTTCGAGAAATAAACTCATACCTTCTTGCTTGAGTCATCAATAAACGTGATGTAATACCGCAAGCCTCCAAGAGATGCCACTGGTGCGGGACCCCACAAATCCATGTGTATCAGCTCCAGCTTTCCAAGCTTAGGTGCATTGCCAACTTCCGCGAAACTCACATTCTTCTGCTTTCTTAGGATGCAGCCTTCACATAAATCAGACTCAACTGACATTAACCCCGGTAGTTTCCCTTTTGACATAAGTACCTTCATCTCTTTCTCGCTCATGTGCCCAAGCCTTAGGTGCCATAGTTTTGAGACAGCAGTCGTATCTACAACAGCATCTGTATCCTTGCTGACCTTCCACTTTCCACCGTGGAAATGAATTGAATGCCCTTCCTCATCAAGCTGTCCCACTGAAATTAGATTCTTCTTCAACTCTAGAACATGTCTGACCTTTTGTAGCTTCCATACCAAGTCACTGTGAACTTTAATGCGAACATCGCCTAGGCCCACAACATCCAACGCCGTTCCGTCAGCCAAATACACATTCCCAAAATCTCCACCAACATAGTCCTCGAGAATTTCACCGATCGCTGTCGTATGAAAAGATACTCTTGAATCTAAGACCTAAGAATCAAGGGAACTGTCAACAGATAGAAGTAGGGCATCATATACTTCTTCTATCGCTATGTTTGTATAATCATTCTCAGTCTCCTTCCGCAGTTCCCTGCAATTCTTCTTGTAGTGGCTAGTCTTGCCACAGTTCCAACACTTAGGTTGTTGACCGAATCTGAATTTGTTTCTCCCTTTTTCTGGAATTTGATCTGCCTTAACTAGAGTTTTTGTCTTGTCCTCTGCCCCGAGTCTCGAGGTTTAAAGCAGCACCAGAACAAGAGGCTTCACCCGCATCTTTCTGCGAACCTCTTCACTGAGAATCAAATCCCTGACGTCTTCATAGCTCAGTTTACTCTTTCCTACAGAGTTTCTCACAGTCATTCTCACTGTTTCCCAGCTATTTGGCAAAGATGCCAAGACGATCAACGCGCGAACCTCATCATCAAAATTAATTTCCACTGAGGATAATTGATTTGTGATGGTGTTGAACTCATTGAGATGATGTGCCACCGAAGCCCCTTCCGCCATCTTTAAGTTGAACAATTTTTTCATCAGATGCACCTTGTTGTTAGCCGATGGCTTCTCATACATGCTTGACAAAGCCTTCATTAGACCTGATGTGGTCTTCTCCTTTACAAAGTTATGTGCAACTGATTTTGACAATGAAACCTGATAACTGCTAGGGCTTTACGATCAAGCAGAGCTCACTCGCTATCATACATGTCGTCGGGTTGTTCTTTCAAAAGAGATTGATGAAGATCCTTCCCATAAAAAATATTTTCAATCTGTACCTTCCAATACCCAAAATCTTTGCCGTCTAATTTCTCGATTCCCATCTTTCCTTCTTCACCTACCATCGCTCCCACTCAAACCAACAGCTCTGATACTAGTTGTTAGGAAATTAATCATATTTCCCAATACCCGTGAGATGCAAAAAATAAGAAGAATACGAAATAACAAAAATAAGCAATCATACACAACACAAAGATTTAAGTGGTTCGGCTTAACAAGCATACATCCACTGGCAGAGACGACCCGGAGAAAATTCACTATCAAAAGATGGAGTACAAAAATAGTAGAAATAAAATCACTCAGATCCCAAAGCTCCAATGCACTCAAATCTCACTATCACACAAGAGAGATTATTCATAAAAAAGAATACAAAAGACAAATGTACAAACTCTTCTTTTGCTGGAACAGATAGCGACCGATCTCTATTTTATTCTCACTTTGCAGCACCTTTTTCTTCTACTCACTTATTTTTGGCTCCTCCAAAAACCACTAAGAAAAAAACACTGTGACAGCCCGTGTACCTCACAAGTACACGGGTACTCACAAGTACCGATCTCTATTTTTGGTGCTCACAAGTACTCACGTTTAGCACACACATAAAGGCTCATGCTACAAGCCTTTTATAAGGCTCTAAAATCGGTTAGACAATCCTACTACAAGTAGGTCTTTTCCTCTTCAAAGTAAGTCACGGAAACTAAGTCCACATGAGACTTCAATAACCCTCAGTCAACACAAGAGTCCAACTTCCAAAAGGATTTTCAAATACCACTCATAAAAGGAGTCTCCAACATATGAGAGAAATAAAAGACAATGGGATCACTCCAAACTCGATTTCAAGTCACATCTCTAATACTTAATTGGGAGATACTTGAATAATGCTAGCTTGAATTATTGAAAAACAGGAAAGAAAGTGCCAAAGTGGTACTTGTGGGGCATCATTGTTTTAGTGCTAACGCATAGGCAATCCAACATAAATGATGGCAGGATGAGATATTTTGTGAAAAAGTTTCAGACAACTACTTACGGTTGCTCAATTTTATATGGAAACAAAATGTGTAACTTATTGGGAGCACACATGGTCAGATCCTTGAAATAAAAACAAGAGGGAAGGAAATCAGAGACATAATTATTTTTGGTGAATTGATTAACCGAAATTAAATCTTTGTGAATTAAAGAAACATGAAGAGCACAATTTTTTTAGATAAAAATTTCATTTAAATGAATGAAAAATAAAGAAACCAAATATGCATGGTACGGTGGATGAGAAAACCAATTGGGCATTCCCAAAGTCTGAACCATGATATTCCTCAGCTCCCAGGATTCGGATTTCCTGAAATTTTTAGAGAAATTTTAGTTTCTGAAATTTTATATTTAAATAGTTCATTTTCATTTAAGAGTTATTATCCTGCCACGTGTCCCATTATTAATAAAATAATGATAATTATTAATATCATTGCAAATATATTATTATTTTATTAATAGTAAAACATGTGGTAGGGTAATAATTTTTTGATAAAAATAAATAATTTAAATATGAAATTTCAAAAATTATAATTTCCGTAAAAATTTCAGGGATCCGGAGCCCAGCTCCCAAAGTAAAATTCTCAAGAGTGGTTGGGTCGGAGAAGGGGAGCCATTAATTTGAGCTTTCAAAACGAGGAAAGTTAATCTCTGTTAACAAGTTTAATGGAAAAGACATGGTTGAGGTTGACAAGAGAAAGAATTAATGGAGGTGGAGGCCAGAGGTAGCAGATAAACTGGAAGCCTACGTTGGTCAAATTTGGAGGTTGGTTAATTTTAGGGAAAACTTTATAAAAATTCTTTTAAATTTTTACACATTTTAAAAGTACTTTCAAAATTAAAAAACTCTTAATTATGAGTATTCAACTTTCAATTTCTTTTAATTACTCAATTCCGATAGAAGTTTTCGTTAAATCTTATCAAAATACTCAAAATATTTTTAATAAAATTTTGTAAGTATTCAGGTTTTTTTATTAAAAAAAAATATCTTTGCAATTTTTTTAATATTTTTATTAAAACAATGACTATTTTGAAAATTTTGACAAAATTTAACGAAAATTTTTTAATTAAACAGGGTAGTTGAAATAAATTAAAAGTACAATACCTTAATTGAGAATTTTTAAATTTGTATATTAAAACGAGTGGAAGTTCAGAGAAAATTTTTGTGAAATTTCTTCCCAGCACACTATTCATCATCACACCACACTATTTATTTCATTTTTTTTAAAAAAAAAACATTCTTACTTTAATATTAAATCATTCACTTTTTATATCACACCATTTACTTTTTATTACTATTCAAATAAAAAAAATCACTACAAAACAAAATTTTTTACTTTTCAATACCACTTTTTTATTTTTTTTATACCAATTATTATTATGTTTTTTTAATTCTTTCTATCCATAAACAGTGTGGTGGAGAATAAACGGTAACATGGGGTTTAACAAACACCCCCTACATGTAGAGAGAGAGAGAGTCGTGAAGAATAGGCTGCAACCAGATGGTCCATCTTCTTCATTAACCCGGTTGGCAGTGAAATCAGAAACTTCTGTTCGCATTGATTTGTCTATGCTTTTGCCTCCAGTCTGATCAGACCCCGGGGGGCGGACGACTGTCCCCTATGATAAATGCTTGGCCAGATCTAGTTTGTTGGATTAACGACATTTCTGACAATTTTACTATTTAAATCTAATTTGAGAAATAAATACAAGAGAGTTTATATTGGCCTATCCATCAAATTAAACTTTGAACTACTCGATTTTCGGCTAATACGAGTTAACTCTGTAAAACCTATCTCACATTTACAATATGAATTACTAGTAATTTGAAGAATAAATTATTTGAATTCAAATCCCAGTTTGCTTTCATAAATTATACCAAATTTTAAGTTTTTGCGGAGTCACAAATCATTAGAATTAAAAATCAATTTTAAAATCTATTCATTATAAAAAGTATTTCTTAGATAAAGGCGAATAAGAGCATTTACATTGGTTTATAAGGATAAAAATATAGTTCTTAGCATTACTCATATTTTTATGCAAAATAGTTAATTAAAACTCACTTTATTTAGTTTAACTAATGAGTTTTAAAAGATATCATGCATCGAATTATCTATTTTTTTACCAATATCGATCATTTAAATTTTATTTTTTTATAAGGATTGTATTTTTACTAAAGATCCGATTTTTCAACTCTTAGGAAAAAAAAAATAGATGTGGAGAGAGAAATAATAAGAGAAAATTTTGAAAAAAAAAAGAGATATGAAAGAGAAATATTATGAGAAAATTTTGAAAAAAGAGAGATGTGGAAAGAGAAATAGTATATTAATTAATGAGATAGATATGTGTAGCGGTGCACTATTCACAAATACAACAAAAATATATTTTGCATTTAAAATGTATAATCTAATGGTCTCCAATGGGTAGTTCAATCGGCTGTAGACCACGCCTAATGAAGCGTAGGTCGCTAGTTCGAATCCCCCCTCCCCCTTCCCTTGTGTAGACATGTCAAAAAAAAAATGTATAATCTAATGCGAAATTTTTTTTAGTGTTTTATTACCTATTTTAAATAAAAATAAGAAATAGTTAAGTTGTGAGTGCTCTTGCATCATGTCATTCACACGTCACTAGCTAAAAGTTATTTGAGCCAGCTCACGAAGACTTTAAAATATAGGATTAAAACAAAATAATAAAATTAAGGGTTAAATACTAAATATCTATGGGGTTCACAACTTTTTTTTTCTTTTTTTTTTCTAGGGTTTCATTTTTATCACATGAGATCTCTATGATTTTGATAATAGACCAAATTAGTCATTCTATCAGTTGACCGTTAATTGACTTAACGGGATTCCACGTAGACCAATCAGATGTTGATATGTGACACCAACTTAATTTTTTTTTTTAATTAAAAAAAATGTGTTTTTTTTTTAAAAAAAAAAAAAAAGTAAAGGAAAAAAAATTGGGGGTGGCTCTTTGGCCATGAGGGTGGCTTTTGGCCGGATGGGGGTGGCTCGGCCACCCCCTTAGCTCCAAGGAGGTGGCTCGGCCACCCCCTTGGCTCCTCGGCCACCCCTTGGGTGCCCAAGGGGGTGGCCGAAACCACCCCCAGTGGGTATTGGGGGTGGCTCGGTACTCACTGGGGGTGGGTTCAGTCACCCCCTAGGCTCCATGGGGGTGGCCGAGCCACCCCCATTCGGCCAGATGGGGGTGGCCATGGCCTCAGCCACCCCCAAATGGCAAAGAGCCACCCCCAATTTTCTTTTTTTTTAAAAAAAAAAAAATACATTTTTTAAAAACTAAAAAAAATTAAGTAAGTACCACGTGTCAACATCTGATTGATTTACGTTAAGTCAACTAACAGTCAACTGACGGAGGACTAATTTGGTTTATTATCGAAACCACATGGACTTTCTGTAATAAAAATTAAACCCTAAGGAAAAAAAAAAATAAAGTTGTGAAACCCCATAAGAGATATTTAGTATTTAACCCTAAAATTAAATAATTAAAATAGAAGGTGAAACATCAGTATTATGAAAATAAAAAATAAAAAAAAATAATAATCATTGGGGTTTTGGCAACGCTCTGAGAGACAGGCACTCCCCTCTCTCCTCTTACTATAGACAACCTTTCTTTTCAGGTAGCCCATGGGGGAGGGAGCTACGGTTCCCTCCTTCCCTTCCTTTTTCCTTTTTTCTCCTGTGTGTATTTCTGCTACTTTTTGCACCTCTTTGGAGGTTTTATCTGCCTCTTCGGAGGATTTACCTTTGTCAAGCATATCTATCAACTCATTTAGCCGCTCGGTTTCAGCCTCCAACCGTTGTCCTCGGCCTCGGATCTGCTACCTTTCTGAAGATTTTGGATCTGATTTTTAAAAAATTAGATCTATCATTTTCAGGAAGCCACATGGCCCACATCCACAGACGTGCCCTTCCTCCGTGATCCTGGGTCCCTCCGCTTCCTGCCGGCATCGACTGCGTCGTCATCCGGCCACCACAAGATGGTACGTGGTCCCCACGCGCCCGAGAGTTGGTCTTATTAGCGGGAGCATGAACGCCACGTGCCGCCGTGCAGCGTCTTCCTCTGCCCTTCCTCTCGATTGTCGGCTGCTTCAGTCACTGATGTTGCTGTTTTGTCTTTGCTTTTTCATGCTTTATGTCTTATTGTTCTGTTTGTATTTTTTTTTTTTTTGTTATGGTGTAGCCGTCTGTCGGTGTCCCATATCTAGCCTTTTACATCGCAGATTCTATTTTGCTTGCAAAGATTTATTCGGATTTCTTTGTTTTGCCTTTATTAGCAGCCCTTTGTGGCTGCATTGGTACTTTTATAGGGCTGGGTCATTTTTTTGACCCATTCCCTCTTGTTACTTTGCTTGGTTTTCAATTCTCTTGTTTCTGCTTTGCTATTAGGTTTGGTTTGAGTTGTTGTTTGAGTTGGCTACTCTCTTTGTAATTTTCCGTTCCCATTTTTCTTATTCGCTTATAAAAAAAATAAAAAAATAAAAAATTAAATAATTAAAAAAATTGAATGTGAATGCTTTAAATGACTAAAATATTAGAATATGAAGGTGATTTGACAATGATTTGACAATGAGTTGATTAGAGACGTAGTTATTGTGACCCCAATTATTATTGTCTGTTCTTTATATCCATTGACGAAGAAGATTCTTGTCAAGATTTGGAAACAGGAAAATAGCACCTCCGTGAGTGCCCCCCACCCATCGTGATTAACTCCAATAATTTTAGTCTAAGGGCTTGATAAGTTTGAGAAGGTGATCTTCATTATTAAAAATATTTAACTAGCAACACTAATTATAACCATTAAAATCGACATAGTGATCCATTGTTTTATAACTTTGTGCTGATTTTTACCATATACATACAATTTCCTGATCATTTCATAATTCTGTTAAATTATTAGTTATCCTAAAAACTTAAACTAATAGGAAATTATGACTTTAACATTCTTCTTCATGTGTAAGTTCAAACTCTTTTTTTAATAAATGAAGATTAATACGTAGAATATTTAATTTAAATGGGAGGTAATTTGACGGAATTAATATTCAATCTCAAAAAAAATTTAATCACTTAATTATTATTTTAATAAACTCTAAAGAGTAATATTTCAACAAAAAAAAAACCACTTTAAAGAGTAATGCTATAAATATGACATTTATTCCTTTTTTATTTTTTAAATATGATGTAATTTTTAAAATTATTATTATATTTTAGATAAATTACTTTTTTATTTTAATTCAATTATGATTTTAAAAACATATCAAATCACCTTTGAAAGATAAAAGTTATAACGACATTACGCAACTCTAAACTAGCTACGTATGTTCTTGTTCCATCTAAGTCAAATACTTTGATTTTAGTTAATATAATTATTAATAAAACTAAGGAAGACGTTAAAAAATATATATCTTTTATTGCTGACATGATTTTTATGCAAGTTTTATTTATATTTCCCCCAAAAAAAAAATTAAGAAAATCCTAAGTATTTCTACTTTTGAAAAGTAGATTTTATTTCAAGACATTTAAAAAAAGAAAGAAAGAAAGAAAATAGAACATGTAAATTAGACAGAGGGAGTATTATGGTAGATTTAATAAATATATACGAGTAATTTTAGATGGTCTATTTGTGTCCTACTAATAATGATGTGGCTATTAAAATCACTATTTGATCAAAATTCAATAATGATCAATTAAAAGTCTAATGATGTTTTTAATAAGCACATCATTTTTAGTAAGACACAAGTAAGCCTCCTAAAATTACTACTATATACAGTACCAAAAAGATTGTTGTTAGGATTTTAGAATTTCTTTATCCATAATTATCCAAAAAGAAATGCTATTTTTTCATCTCCATCTTTTTATTTATTTATTATTATTTTTTTTTTTTTCAAGTTTACAATTGAATCTCTATGACTTACATGATTAATTTGAAAAAGAAATGAATGAGAAATAAATTGACAATAAAGGAATACCAGGTCTCTTATCCAAATTATAAGGCGAGGCAAGGTGAAAGCCGATAGCCTATATAATCCGTCCTATGAGCATTCCAATCAAGCTCTTTAAATTTTTTTTTAAAATTTAATTTTGAAAATGTTTTTTTTTTTTTAATTTAGGAAAAATTACAGTTTACCCCCCCCCCAAAGTTGTCAGCGATTTGCAATTCCGCCTCCAAAATTTCAATTTTTGCAATCCACCCCACTAAAGTTTCAATTTTTTGCAATTCAGACACTCCGTCAGTCAAACCCGCTTTGACTGACGGAACAGTGACCACGTGCAACGCACGTGGTCACTTTATGCGATTTAATGCCCAAAATACCCCCATCAAGTGGTACACCCTGACCCACGCCCAAACCCAACTGACCCACGCCTCGACCCTGCTGACCCAACCCCCAACCCAACTCAGACTTAAAATTAGTTAAAACAGCAAATAAACAAAACTGAAAAGGTCTGGAAAAACTCGGCACGCAAGAGGGAGGGGAGGACATTGCTGAGTCACGAGCGAAAGGGACCCGAGAGAGGTAGAACCCACCTCCGACAGCCACGCGACAAGCTACCCGACACCCACTCGAGATCAACCCAAAGTTCCATCTGTTGCGCATTTGTGTACGACGAGGTGAGATTTTGCCCTTATTTGATTCGTAAATTTCCACCGAAATGTGTAGTATCGTTCTAGGGTTTTTCGTAAATTGGGGTTTTCTTGAGAGGGTTTTTAATTTGGTTATCCCTAACTCTGTGATGTTGATTTATTGTTAACAAATTTTTGTTTTATATTGTATATTGATTTATTGTGAATAGAGAGAGAAATGATGGAGTATACCTCAAGTTCTGGAGCTTCATCTTCACCGCAGAGGCTTTGTTACTGTGAGCGGTCGATGGTTGTAAAAACAGCTCAAACAGAGCACAATTTCGGGAGGAGGTTTGTGGGTTGCGAAAATTACAAGGCACGTTTTATGTTTATGATGAGTGCTACGAAAATTTGGGCAAATTCTTCAAACACGTAATTTCTTGTTTATGGTTGTAATTTTTGTAGGGTATTCTTTAGGGTTTAAGGTAAGTATTAATAATTTCTTGTTTGAATTTCTTGTTTATGGTTTTAATTTTCGTTGTTGGTTATGTGTGTTTAAGTTGAGTAGTGATGGTTGTCGGTTCTTTGTTGGGTTATTTTAGGGTTTAGTTATTTGTTATAATTTGTTTAGGTGTGATGCTTGTGTAATGGTTGAAAACCAAAATTTGGGCAAGTTCTTCAAACTCTTTATCAATTTCTTGTTTATGGTTGTAATTTTTGTAGGGTGTTCTTTAGGGTTTAGGGTAAGTATTGATAATTTCTTGTTTATGGTTTTAATTTTCGTTGTTGGTTATGTATGTTTAAGTTGAGTAGTGATGGTTGTGGGTTCTTTGTTGGGTTATTTTAGGGTTTAGTTATTTGTTATAATTTGTTTAGGGTTTAGGGTTTGAACATGCCATACTTCTCGCGCATGGCTTCTATTGTCAATATATAAGAGCATCTAGGGTTAGGCGTGATGCTTGTGTAATGGTTTAGGGTTTAGGTATCGAATTTTATGTGTAATGGTTTTTCAACTACACTATCATATTCGATTGTGTAGCAAAAAAAAAAAAAAAAAAATTGATTGTGAAAAAAACTTTAACCATTTACCTATTTTAAATATAACTATAAAAAAATGGGTATGTGTAATATTGTATGTGTTTAGATTGGTGATTAATATTTGTTTACTATTTTATAGATCAACCGAGATTGTGGTTACTTTGAATGGGTTGATCCTGAGCTGTGTGCGAAATGTAAAAGGGTTGGAACTTGGTTCTGGCGAAAGCACCAAAAATTG